>NW_005843131.1:45272-62420 GCF_000455745.1 Alligator sinensis | reverse complement strand
TTGCAAATATATCACTATTTTGTGAGAGACAAGAATTTCCTTGGGGATATCTTTTATTGGACCAACTGCACAGATGGAGTAAAGTTAGACAAGCTTTCAGTAATAAAGGTCTGATGAAGAAGGCTGTGCATTCAAAAACTTGTCTAACGTTATCCTCACCATGCTGCTGGTCCAACAAAAGACATCACTCACAAAATACTTCCTCTTGCATAATTCTTGGACCATCATGGCTACAAACATCACTCCACCATTACCATAATTATTTTATTACTTTTTCAGCTACTGTTGGCAGTGACAATGGTAATGAGACTGAATGATGTAGGGACATTAGACAAACACTAGGCTACTTATAAGCCCTTCTATTCATATCTGCTGCCAGTATTATGCTTTGGTGTGTGATAAACAGTGAGCCCTGTGTCAGTCATCCCTTCCCACTCCTCACTGTCTGTTCCTTAGCTTCCCCCTTTCCCACCTGCTTGCCTTCCATACTCTTGGATTTGTTTCATTAAATGCATTTGTATTGGAGAAACTCCAACATGCATTGAACCTGGATGCTCAAAAATACAAGGAAAAGGAGAAATCAAATGGCAGGAGATGCATTGTACACAGTAACACTACTCCTTGGGGCCTAACACCCTTATTGCATTCAGGGATACTTGAGAAAATGCCCGTGGTAACTGTAAGTGTCTGCAAGGGAGGCAGCGTGGCAAGGTAGGAGGGAAAGCAGGTATCTCCAAGGCAATTCCCTCACATTTCAGGGGGATTAGGGATGTCCCTGGTAGGGCATTGTGCTTTGTGAGGCCCACAGGCTCATATTACAGATTCATGGACTGTAAAGCTGGAAGGAACCTTGGAAGATCATTGGGTCCAGCCCCCTCTACCAAACAAGAAAGCAGGTGCCCCCAGCAAGGTGACTGTCCAGTCTCCTCTTGAAGATTTCCAGGGTAGGTGATTGCATCACCTCTGGAGGGAGCTTATTCCAGTCTGGACACCCTAACTGTGAAGAAGTTTTTCCTAATGTTGAGCCTGAAATGGTCTTCCAGGAGTTTGTGACCATTACTCCTGGTTTTCCCCTTGGGAGCCCTGGTGAACAGTTGTTCATCGAGCCCTTGATGTATGTCCCTGATGTAGTGGTAAGCTGCTACCAAGTCCCCTCTCAGCCTTCTCTTTTTCAGGCTGAAAAGTCCCAGACCCCTCAGCCTTTCCTCGTATAGCTTGCCGCACAAGTCTCTGATCAGATGGGTGGCTCTTCTCTGGACTCTCTCAAGCTTTGCCACATCCTTGTTAAAGTGCAGTGCCCAGAACTGGATGCAGTGCTCCAGCTGTGGTCTCACCGATGCCGCGTAGAGTGGGAGAATCACTTCTTTGGGTTTCCTGGAGATGCATTGATTGATGCATGCCAGGGTATTATTGGCCCTGCTGGCTACAGCGTCGCACTGCCGGCTCACGTTCATACTGTGGTCAATTATTACCCCTGGGTCCCTTTCATTTGTAGCGCTGGTCAGGTTGGTGTTGCCAAGCCTGCAGGTGTGCAGGGGCTTGCCTGTCCCCAGATGGAGCACTTTACATTTCTCAATGTTGAACTTCATCTGGTTTCAGTCTGCCCGACTTGCCAGCCTGTCTTGGTCCACCTGTATCTGCAACCTACCTTCAAGCGTGACCATCCTTCCCCATAACTTGGTGTCATCCGCAAACTTGGCCAGTGAGCTCTTCACCCCACACCCAAATCATTGATGAAGATGTAGAAAAGCACTGGACCAAGCACCGACCCCTATAGGACGCTGCTGGTTTTCCAATTTTCTCACGAGAACATCGTGGGATACCAGATCGAAAGCTTTGTAGAAGTCGAAGGTATATAATGTCAACCTCCTCTCCCTTATCCAGGTGGCAAGTCACCTGATTGTAAAAGGAAATGAGGTTGGTAAGACAAGACCTGCCTGTGACAAAGCCATGCTTGTCTTGGGTTATAAGACCTCATAGCTCCACTGCATGGGAGCTCCCCACAGGACGGGCGTCTCAGTGCAACAAGGGTACCTGGCTTCAGTCTGCTTTAAGAGGGCTCTGGGTTTTCTGTGAGGTTTTTATTTTGGAGAGAATGAAAATACTGCACCTCTTTTATCCCTGCTTACTCCTGGCATCAGTATCCCGACCCTGTGTAGGCCTGGCTATAAAGTCCGGACCAGAATGGGGCAGTGCTAGGGATGTTTAGTGTGCGCATGCGCGCACACACTTCATGAAGTACAGGGCACACTGCTGCACAGAGATAAAAGCACTGGCTGCTTGGTCAGGCCCTTTCTCCTTTTATTTCATCACCTAGGGTAAAGCTGCGATGGCATTACTGGGAGTGCAGCAGCATTCCTGAAGTTAAGCTCTGCATTTGAAGCAGAATTGCTCCTCCTCCTCTGCTCTTGCCAATGAAATGACCTGGTTTTGTCAAGCCTATTCCCCTTCCCCCCCCGCCGCCATCTCTAGTATCTTTTTAGAAGGTGAGTCAAGAGATTTTCAGGGAGGCAGTGACTCCAAGTTGGGCTAAAACAAAAGCTGAATGCATTACCATTATAAATGGACCAGGGAGCAATTGCCCTTTGGAGGATTATTCTATGATTTCAGTTTTTAGCACACTCATTTTTGTGGTTCTATAATCGCTTTCATAGTTCTCATCAGACATTATGTTCTAATCCATTTATGGGTTGTTTTTTTTCCTGGTTGTAACAAGTTGCAAGGATTTTTGGCCTGTCATAAATATGCCTCTGCCATGGAAGCTTTTAAACATTCCCTGCATGCTGTAAAAAAATAAAATAATAATTCTACCTCATAATTGTGTGTCAATGCATGTGGAAAATAAGTTATGAACTTCCTCTTACCATGTGCCATACAAAGAGCTGGCTACACTAGACTGTATAACAGTAACACAGAGAGGGGTTTTACTTGCATAATACAATAGCGCCATATTCATCTTGGGGCACGGAAAAAGACCGTACCATTAGGGGATAGTTTAGGGAATTATTTGTGACCTTTAACTGGTGAATTGTAAGCACTAGGTCGAGCCTTGGAAATAATAAGAGGCACAAGACAGTTCTGGGCTGAGACATGCAAATCACTGCCACACAGTTACCTCCCAAAGCAAAAGCCCTGCGGCTGTGTTAGCATGGTGATGCCACTTCTGGTCTTGAAGCCCATGCCCGCAGAGTCGGCAGGGCACAGCTCAGAAATGCACTGCCTTGTGCCATATTGTCATAGCCAAAGAGGATATGCCACATTCAAGCTCTGCATAGTCCAGCTGAACCCGTCCAGCAATTTTAACCCAACGCAAAACAATGTCAGTTTGAGGAAGCTGCCAGGGTGACAGCTGTGGGTTCAGATCCTAGGCTGGGTCTTCAGCCCCAACACACGGATGTACAAAGTGGTATCAGTGGGAATAAGGGTGGCCACTGATGCATCCCCAGAATACAGGACATCCCCTTGGTGAGCCACTCAGGTGAGGGGCAGGGCTGCTGCCTCCTTGGCCAATCAGCAGCGAGGGATGAGGCCACATGACCCATTGGCCAATCAGCAGCAAGGGGCAGGGCCACTGCAAAAAGGCCACCTCCCTCCCTGGCTAGCTGGGAACCCTGCTCCTCCTGGCTGTGCACCGCCCTACCTCTAGGCACAGCCACCAGAATTGCACGGACAAATGATTGACGTGCACTTCCACCAACAGACTGAAAAAACGGGACTTTTTGCATTCCTCATTTAGAAAAGGACAGGGGACAAAGGGTTTAAAAACAGGTCAGTCCGGTATAAAACAGGACCAATGGCCACCCTAATGGACCTCTGCCTCTTTATGTAAAGATCTTAGCACCTTACTCCTGCACAGAAGTAGAAGACAGAGCTCTATCCTTGGAGGGAATGAAGTTGGGACCAAATAAGGGTTTCCCCCACTTAAATTTGCTTTCATAGAAGAAAACACTACCAGACAAGGTACGATGAATGCTGAAAAAACTATTGGCAGTTCAAACCCAGAACATCCCAGTAAGTGGCCACTGCCAGGTCTTTCAGAGAAGTCAAACATTGCCTGGGCAGTGCTGAGTTTGCAGCTGATTAGAAGTTCCCCCAACAGCTGGTAAGCAAAGAACATGAATTCCCCGCCATGGCTTGTGGTCTTTGAACACAGATGCCAAGTTCAACCCAAGGTTTCTGTCACGGAGGATAGTTTCCACTTCCTCCTGCTTCCACCCTTTCCCCACCTCTCAAAATAGAAAATGTTTATCCATTTGAAAACTAGCAGATAAGGACGAGATTGTTGACAGGACGTACATAATCGGACTGAAATGGTGTGGAGAAGATGGTAATTTGGCTCTGGGCTTTTGCTATTCTTGGCTAGAACCTAATTTTTACTTTTCTACTTTGCTAAACATGCACAAAAAAAAAATCCCAATATCCACAAATGACTTGCTCACTAAGCAGCCAGGGACTGTTGGCATTGGGAGATGAAGATTTCTATTTAGAGTTTGCATGCTATTATGAACATTTTTCCCAATCTTTCCTTGAAATCCTGTGTTAATGAGGAGAAACATTTCAAAGGACTGACTCGTTCTTCTGGAATGAGAACTACTGAATAATTAACAGCTGGAACGAGAGGATGAAGTAGCTGGCAAGACTGAGCATTCATAGCTAAGTCACTGGCTCCATTTCGGCCCCAATCAAAGCCAACAGTTGAAAGCAGCTTGGCAACCTAAGCCAAGAGAATTTAGGGGTTTAAGCTCTGTCCTTAGTTGATCAATGTTAACATCACAACCCTGTTCCCCAGTCTTTTTGAAATAGCAAAAACTGCACCTTTCTGGGAGACTGAACACAGGGTGGGTGAAATGCCTTCTCTCACAGATGCACGAGATCAGAGATGACAGCCTGTACCTGCAAACAGACTTCAGGGGCTGGGGCTCTGGATATAGCAGAGTTGGCTGGCTGCCATGGAGTCTAGGGTTCAATTCTCTCCATCCCCTCAAGTTAGAGCAACCTCAAGACTACTCTAAATTTTGCCGGCTGGCTGAAGTGACCTATCGAACACACACCAGCTGCTGCAGCCCATGACACTCCTTTTGATTTTTTCCCCTGCTTAGAGAAAAAGATGTCAGGAATGGGGATGTCTAAGAGTTACAGCCAGAGAGTCTCGGGGTGCTGAGGACATTTGGGTAGGCTGGTAAAACATTAGGGAAGTTTTTGCCTAGGTAGCAAGGAGGACAGGAGCCACTAGTGCCTTGTGCAAGCACTGAATTGACTTTCAAATGAGAGGGTATCCCTCCCACTTGCATGGAAGTGTGCACAGGAAAGAGCAGTCAGGTACTTTAATGCAAAGCAGCCTCAGGCTCTTGTTAACCATAACTAATTAATGTTTGCAAAATGCTTTGAAAATATGAAGCTTTGGAAAGACCTCATTAATCATTATGGATTTCAATAAGTGTTAAGGCTCCCTGAAGCAGAGAAAAGCAGGATCCTAGCGAGCCCAAGAAAGGACTGATTTATTTCCAAGTTCTGCTGGAAAGTTAAGTGATATGAAGATTATTAATAAAATAGCACTTTCTAATGAAGCAAATACAACACACAGATGCAACAACATGCCAGAGGAAACAACGGGGCTTGTTAACACTTTCCCATGCTGTCAGATGCTCTCATCCCATCTGGGCAGACAAGTTACCTTGCTCTCTAAAGAGAGTCCTGACTACATCTGTCACAAAGCAGCTTGCTGAAGAATTCAGTTGTCTCAAATGATGTGTTCTAGAGATTGATTGCTTCCTAGCCAAAATGATCCAGGCTAATTACTTACTAGACAGTCTATTTCCCTTTGTACTTGTCAGAGACCTGACTGCTACTCTGGAAAGACTCTGGCAGGATTTTTCATTCCGTACAGGACTGTCTTAGAAGCTTTCTGCGGAGGCAGGCATGATCTCAAGCTCCTCTGAGTGAGCTTCAAGAGTGACACACAGTGGTCAGAATGAGGGCATCATGCACGTAACATCCAGTCCCACACTGACTGGCAGGGTGAAAGGACAAATGCCTTCTTCTCTACTGGTTTCGAGTCCCCCCACCTTTCCTGCAAATACAATAGTGACATACGCGGTGTTCACCGGCTGCTGCATAACTGAAAGTCACTGTGACTACCCTACCAATAGGAATCCCCTACATAATACCACACCTTTACAAACAGAGCACTCTGCAGATTGCAATATTAAAGTTACTGAGCTAATATTTTAAAGGCTGAGTCCCAATGCTGTAGCCCTCATGACAATAGCTCTGTGTTTGATGATGTATATATTTGTGGTGTTATTCTGCCAGCAGTCACCTGTCTATGTTATATCAAGCTCAAGACAGTATGGTCCTTGATAAATAAAGTGGGAGGACAGCAGCTCCTGTGGAGTCTGCTTGCTTGTGTGTGTGTATGTATTTTAATGCCTGCTCCTCATTTGAAAGGTCTTTGTTTCTATACATCATGAAACTACTAACGCCAATGGGATGCCTGAGAGTGAAGGGCTGGTACTAGGACTTGGGCAACGCAAGCCTGGCTCTGCAGTGGTCCCCCACACTTTGAGCAATGAGGAAAGTGCATGTTATCACAAGAAAGCGATACTCCAATGAAACAGAATCTCCAGTGAAACGGCGCAGAGAAGCCAGCAGTGGCTGGCCAAGCTGTTTTTGATCACGGGGAACTGTCCTCAGAGATGAAAACCAATAACAAGTGTATAGAAAAGTTGGCATTTAGAGAGGTGGAAACAAAATACCTGGGCCAAGAAGGGGTAGGTTTTTTTGCTGGGTCCTTTCATGAGCTGGATTCATTTTTAACTCAGGGTACAGACGAGAGCTGCTCAAGTTCTAAAGGGAAATGCACCGTCCAGGCTCATGTTATTCCGGCTATAAAACTAGGCTCAAAAAAAAAAACAAAAAACACACACTGTGCAGACTGATGTGCACAAGGAAAGGCAAAAGAAAACCTCTGATTAAAAATTGCATATAATTAGTATCAATCCACACAGACAAGCCCAGCGCTAACATTTGCCATGCACATCATCCCCACCCCTGCAGAAGGTATTTCTGATCATTCTTTTAAGGACATTTCAGAACCTCCCCCCAGGGAGACTTTTCCCTCCCTGTGGTTGGCAGTGGCCGTGGGAGGCCCTGCACAGTCAGCCCTGCCAGCCAGGGTTCCCTCTAAAGCTAAATTCCCAGCTGCAGGAGGATCCTGCCATCCTGCTTCCTACTGCTCATCAAAACCAGATCAGTTCCAGGAAAAGGGGAAGCTCTACCATAGGAAGAGGAGGATATACCCTTTGTGAGAAGGTCCCATAGTCTGAGCACAGAATGGACTCACACAAGTGGCTTCTCTCTCTCTCCTTTTGCAAAGTCTCTGATGCTAAGTCTGCGAGTAGAAAAGCCCTAGGTGTTTTATATCTTGCTGAACACTAGAATAGTTCTCAGTTTTTTCTGGGTCTTGGAGTAGATCTACACCACCCACTGCAGCATTGTGCAGAGCTACTGGCCTTAGCCCAGATCCTGGAAGTAACCCAGCGAGGGCAGCACAGAGCCCCATGCAAGCTAATGGGTATTTCTACACTACGCTGCAGTTGATATCCCCCAAGTAAACCCGAGTATATTGTAGGGATGCCCATTAGCTTCAAAGCAGCTTGCTTGAGTACTGGTAGCATCCAGGCTACGTACCTTCATGGGCCTCTCTGCCTTTTGCTGCTTGCGGGTCATTAGCAATGCCTTCAAGAGCCGTTGCTAACATTTATAAGCACAACAGCCTGCACTTACCCATACCATGATGATCAGAATGAGTTAAAAATCCTAATGCTATTTTCCTCACCTGGGGTGGAAGGAAAGACACATTAACAGGGCTGCATTAATACTCAGATGTAGATTTTCTGTGGGGCGGATTTTTTTTTTCTGTATGTGTGTGAACTCAATGTTCAAACAAGCTCCCCGGTGAGGTAAGCATGAACTGCCTTTTAATATAAACACACCACTCACTTTTAACTTATTAGCTGGAGGAGGAATACAGATGAGGCTTGGCTGAATCTCATGAGTCATCACTTCTGTAGGACAAAAAGCAAGCTTGTCTCAGAAAAAAAATTTGTTATTCATTTGCATCTATTGTGCACCGCAGATAGAGGCTCTTGAAGGATGATAAAAGCTTAATCAAAACAGTTCCACCAATTGTTCTAAAAGAAAATGACACTGGAAAGTAGCTTTCAGATTAGGAATGAAAATATATTTAAATATGGAAAATAAAAAAACCCTCTTTCATATGATAAAATATTTCAGGGTAGGAAAAGACAGCAAGTACAGATTAGCTAAGCATGAATGTATTCCCCCCCAAACAATAAACTTCTTAAAGTTAAGATTCAGGACATGCACCACACATCCCTGAAGGTCTCTCTCCCTTCCCCCCCCTAAAAAGGAATTAAGCAAATAGGTTCTCCATCATCTGCACACCACACTTCCTTACTTTACCTTCCATGATATCAGTATCCATATTCTCCATAACTCCATTCAACATCCTGCCAAATGCACATTTTGACTCTGACCTGAGATCATGGCCTGTAAGTTCATAGCATCTTTGCGCTTAGTAAAGGAGGAAGTTTTGAGGTATAAAGAAGGGAGAAGATGAAAGTGGTAAATGAACTGAAAGAATACATGGAAACTGCACTTCATATTTGCCATCTCATCCTTAAGTGTGATGCAGAGCCCATTTAGTGTGCTCTTCTTTGAATGGTACCCTGACAATGTTAGAGAGGGTATGGAAGAGAGTTTGATATTGGACAGAGGAAGTAAATGTAAAGTTAAAAGCATCCTGTAGACCACAGAGCTCCAAGACTGCCCGAATAAAGAGAGGACTGAAGATTCAGTCAAAAACGAACCAGAGACAATAGCCAGAAAAAAAGAGGTTGCAACAAAAGGAAAACATGCCCGATAGCAAGAGGTGCTATATCAGGGTGCAAATGAAGCAGGTAAAAATGATACACAGAAGTTAAATGACATCCTGTGTGTTCATCAGCAACCCAATCCTAACCTAATGCTATGGGATGAGTGTCTGTGAAACAGGATGGGATGGGGTGGGTGGTCCTGCTGACTGAACACTGGCCCACTAATTGAAGAAAACAGAAAAATTGGAAGCCACTGCTACCTATAGTTTTCTGTATAACATAAGGCCTGCCACTCCATCTCTTGGGTGCAGCAGGAACATGTGTGTGCGCCCTCCCGTACACTATAGCTCTACAAGACCACGATACCAATGTAAAGCCATTCTCAGCTCAGATGTTATGACACATCAGTTAGCCTGCTGTAAACCCACACTCTTTTCTCTGCCACGTACTCTGTGCTTATCCTGATAAGATCTTCAGGACAGGTATCATCTTTCACTAGGTTTGGACAAGGCCAAGCACAAAGACAGCCAACCTCATTTGTGCTCCTGCAATAATGAAGATGCCAGGCAAAGACAAGTGCTGTGTGACATTGTAGGTGGTCTATCCTCTGCTGGAGGAGGTCTGTCTATCTGGCTGCGTAGTTAGACATTCCTCTGCAACATGCAAACCGTTTTTGATAAATGAAACGCCTGAGCGATATAAGCATTATACAACATTCAAGCTTGCCAGTTATACCTGTTAATGCACCCTGTTCATCCTGCCTTGCAAATGGCATGGCTTCAAATGCTGTACATGATGTTCTGGAAAGCCATAAACATCAATCCTGCTATGGGGGTACCTGGAAAAAATATTAATGTGTTATTGATAGAATCTGTGCTGGTGAAATATAAAAAACTAACTGTGTTTTGGGTCAAAGGCCATTAGAATAAGCCATGGGTTTGTACGAGCTCTCTAGTCCTTTGTCGGTAAAGGCCCAGAACCTTTTAAGAAATACTTGGAACACTGAGGCAATTGCCATGAAGAGATTATATTCTGTAGGTTGTTGAATATATATATTTTATAAACGATGATGATTTTTCCTGATTGTGTCTCATGTCCATTACCTCAGTTGGACGGCTAACCTCACACCCTTCCCCATCCTGGCTGATTCAAATATACCTTCTCCAGAATATGCTTTGTGGTCAACCCAGCTGCTTTTGCAAGAGTAAATGTCATTTGGTGACAGAACTTTCCATCGTGACATAAGGCGCACAGATTTCCCGCTGTAAGAGGAGTGGCTAATGGAAAACACTTGACTCATGGTCTGGCATCTCCATTATTGTCTAACCTACACTGAAAAACTTCCAACAATTGGCTGAGGTTTGCTGGAATTGGCTGATCATTCCTAGACAGGGATGATCTTGTCTAGAGAGCAGGGGGTTAGGCCAAATGACCTCCTGAGGTTTCTTCCAGCTGTGTTTTCCTGCAATTCACCTTCTTGTACAAAAGCCAGAAGTGACCCATGATGCAAAGCAAACAGGAAATAATCCCTATAAAAGCAAAGGCCATGCAGCAGAAAAGCGCTTGGCTAGCAGCGTACCCCTCATGTTTGCACATTGACAAACAGGCTCCTGGTCCGTGACAACAGCTCTGCAGTTCAGATATGCATGCCTGGTGTGATCTCAGTTTTGCCTAGGATGTGCTCCAGCCTCCTTTTCCTTTCTGAAGCCTGCACACGCATACAAGTTTCTAAATGAGCTTCACCTGCTTTTGCGCCCACAAGAACTCATCTCTGAGCATCACTTGTGACATCTGCCTACTTGACCTGCAGGTACATTTAGGCACACAGGCATTTAAAGACCATCACTGATGCCAACCATCCAGGGCAGTTTTAAAAAAAATGATCACGGAGAAATTAGGAACAACGTGATGAATCTCAAAGAGAAAGGGCACTAACAGTCCCTGGGGTTACCTATCCTACCTATACACCCTTCCATAGAAGCACGGGAATCAAAAGGCACGTTACCTATGCAGGGCTATACATTAAAAGAGAATCTAGTATAAACAACTGTTTGAAAGGATAAAAAAGCAATAGACTGACAAGAGAAACAGGCCCATTTTCAAGGTATGGATGGCAGCTCTTCTACGTGTTCTCCGTGCTGCCCACACTCAAGGGCAAAAACAATTATACTCAGCGCTCTCTCACTGGGGGAGTACGAACATGAAACTTGCTCACTAAACCCTGCTTCTGAGGATCAGCCAAGTCCCTTGTTTTGATCATGCTGTACCAAGACAAACATGAAATTCAGTCAAAGCCTGTTCTGTTAAATGATCGGCATGCAAATGCAAAAAGGATTTAGCTTCTTTGCTCATCTAATTTCAAACCAGGATTTCTTCTATCCACTAAACACGTCAACATTGCAATGCCTTCCAACTCTACTGTTTGTTGTAGCTTCTTGTTGCATCCTGTCTCAAACTCAGCCCTGCAAACGCTTAAGCGCATACATCATACTGTGAAGTTCAACAGGCCTACTCCCATGCTTGAAGATAATTCTGTATGCGTTTGCCAGTTGGGGACCTTAGGTCATAATGTCTTGGGAATAGCTATCATTACCCTGGATCTTTGCACAGCTTTTATCACAATTGGGGTTTCTGGGCATTCCCCCGTTATGAATAGATCATGAAACCAGCAGTTTGTCATAGTATCTGCTTGGAAAAAAATCAGCCAAGTAGTATTTTAAAAAGTGAACGCTAACCTTATTACCACACAGGCATTAATGAATATCATCGATTGGAGACAAATGATAGAGCAGAAATTTGCAGACAAGGTCAGAAGCATTCATTCCTTTGCATACTGCATCCCTAGCCAAGTCAATGGCCCTCACTGGAAAGAGCCATTAATTCAGTGATACCAGAACCTAACACTGCTGAAATAGCGTCAGATGCCTGCTTAGACAACAGAGAGCTATGTTAATTGTCCTCAAAAGGAAAAGATTTTTCCTGTTTTAGTTGTTGCTTTTATTATTTTGCTAACACATTTAGGAGCTTCAAGTTTTGAGCTGTACTGGCTGCTGTAAGAAGTACACGAGTCATAGAATGGAAGCCACATTTCCCTGCCTCTTTTGTTATGGGCTCATTGCTAGACAGCAGCCAAGCGAAGGGAGTGGCACATATCAGCAAGTTGCTCTGTTGGGCTTTGAGCTTTCACACAAAATAGACAACTATAGTGGTTCATTTACCTGGCACTGGATTGGCTACATTGGAGGAGACCAGCCAACCCCTTATTGTGGTGCTATTCCTTTAAGGTATTGTAAATTATCCCTTTAATGCACGTCGCCCGATGCAATCATGGTTGTCTAACAGTTGTTCAGTGGCCTAAATTGAGCAAGTCTCCCATAGCATCCACACTGCATGATTATCACAGCCAGCAGCTTTGCTGGTCATCTGTGCAGGGAGATCACAGGTACATGTTGGGTAAGCATATAGACTGAAGAGCGTGTGCATGTGTGCGTGCAGGATATGCTTAAACAGCTTTGGTCCCAGCATATTTCCCAACAGCACCAAAGTTCCCACAGAGAATGCTATCCCTTCTGCTGAGAACAAGTGTCATTCTCACACTGGAAGGGAAGCA
Source organism: Alligator sinensis (assembly GCF_000455745.1). Lineage (NCBI taxonomy): Eukaryota > Metazoa > Chordata > Crocodylia > Alligatoridae > Alligator > Alligator sinensis. The sequence goes on along the minus strand of NW_005843131.1, from coordinate 49,913 downwards.
GATGGAGCATTTGTTTTTTTTGGAAGGATGCAATATTGAATGCCTGGAGAAAGGGGCCAGCTTGAAACAGCAATCTTGCTAAACTATGGGAAGGGTTTTGACTCTTGCTCAGCCTAAGGGAGAGAGATTCTCAACACAGACATGCTCTCAGGAACTGGCTACCTTTTCTCTGCATCTCCATTCCTGTAAGCCTACCCGGTGAAGCAAGCTTCTTTTGAGTTTGTACAGCAACTAGCACAAAGTCCTGATTTTGTTGAGCCCTCTAGGTACTCAACACAATAAGCAGTGCTCTTAATGCTGCTATCTCCTAATGGAAATTATGCTTTCATACTGACAGACTACAAACTTCCCTGACCTCAGAGAGTTCCTATTACTTTTATTTTTTAATTTGGCAACAAATTGGCGTTATGAAAACTGCCTTCGCTGACCTTTTGGTTGCTATATAGATTGTATAGACTCGTGGTCATGATTTGGGTTGGTCCAGATTCAGACCCACGACTGCTGGCATTTTGCATCACAGACATTAGGGCTGGAAAAGATCTCGCCAGATCATTGGGTCCAGCCCCCTGCCCAAGGGCCAGGAAGTCAACTGGGGTCAGATCACCCCAGCAAGATCTCAGCAAAGAAAATAGTGATTTAGACAAAAATCCCTTAGCTTCAACCAAAACTATGATATTTTTGAAAATTTTCTTTGGCATATTCTATTTCACACCTCTTTGTACAACACTGAGGAACGTTTTTTAAAAATATAAGTTGATGCAGGGAGGCTTGGCTTAGAAAACTAGATACTAAAACTCAAAACTAGGATGAACGCTCATGTGCCAATTCCCTATTTTGACTTTGGGCAAGTTCTCAAAGTGCCCTATATCGGACATCCAAGAAATGTGAGGTGATCCTGTTTCACTATTATGTGGGTCTTGCACCCCAACTACTGGGATAGGTTTGTTGTAGAGTCTTTACCTGATGCAATTTCAAATATCCGACCGCTGGTGACAGCTATCTGAACACAGCTACAAACAAGTAAAGAGAACAGCTTTGGAGACTGCCTCTTCCCCCTAAGAGAGTTCACACTGGCATAGGGCTAGGGTTGGACAAGAAAGGTCCAGCTGTGCGGATGGGTTTCACCCTCCTAAGGACAGGTCACTTTCTCCACCCTCTGGGTGGGTCTCAAAGTGGAGCTACATTTTAAAAACCAGAGTTCAGGGAAACCTCAGTGTCTTAAGGAAGAAAAAACATAACAGACAGCGATGGTGCCTGGAGCGCAGGATTACGCCCACAGAGTGTACCGAGAGCTCAGAGTGTACCGTTCCAGAACTGTTTACTTTTGTGCTTTCGTGGCTTCCCTTCTACAATTCTCACCCATAAATCACCATCCATTAAAAAAAAGTTTTAATTAATAAAACACACCCATTGCCTAAGCCTCAGGCCATTGACATTGAAACGATTAAACTATAGCATGACCTGTGCCAACTGGCAGCAAAAAGATCTTTTTCTGCAGCAACTCGCTGGTGCCATCGTTAAATGTATGCAAGGGTAAAAACCTCAACTGAGCATCTGAAGGCAAAGGGTGCACTTGCTTTATCCATTTCAGGCAAAAAAAAACCCCACCACATGCACAAAGGAGAGATAAAGGAGATTTCAGTGTCCAGAAAAGTGTCTTGACCACTGAGAAAGCTCTGCCCCCAAATATTCAACTCTAGGGACTCAGCACAGACATGGTGACAACCTAAATATGGAGGCCTATATCTGGCAGCGGCTATGGCAAATTAGCCACTGAATGACGAGTCTTACATGCTCTGAACAGAAGTATCTTTTAGAGCCCTTTAGAGCTCCACCTTTAGAGCCCACTGAAGCTTTTAAACAATCTTTTAAATGTAGCCCCAACTGAAGAGCAAAACACTAATCCAATTTAGGCATCAGAAGGCAGCCAAAAGAGCCATCTAACAGCTCGCCTGTATGAACCAGGAACAAGTGGGAGTTTATCTTACAAGTAAAGCAGACTTCTTTTCCCTACCCCACACCATCAGACCCCAACAAGATCTCTCTTCCCAATCTGTGGGTCTAAGCTAGAAGGCAGGGCGACTTCAAGAATATGGGGTAACTGACTGGCGAGCAAGGAAGGTCCTTTCCTGGACATTATCTGCATACCGCTCACGTCACCCACAGTATTTACCGTGACTTTAGAATGGTCGTGACCCCTAAATCCCAATCCAGACGTTCACTTCTGTACCAGATCTCAATACAGCCTCAGGGCTACAAGCCCAATCCTAACACATTCATTTCAACTCCCTTCCAACTACCCTGGAAGTTTCAACCAAATGCAGCAGGCACGCAGTAATCTAACACAGAGAATACTATTGTTTGTCTACTTAAAACAAGAAGCTTGCATCTCTTGTTTAAAAAAAACTAGAAGATCACAGCTACCAAGGGTAAGCGTGCCAGTTGCTTGTTGATAATACATTTGCATTTCAGACTTGACTTTCCCCTTTGAGGAGAATTATCAGAAGACTACAATGCTTTTTTGTGCATTCCAAACATCCAAGGCTCAAACTTATGCATACAGGCCCAAAACATGCAGAAAATTAGTAGGAACAGCTTTGCAGATTAATGTTCTTAACTGGAAGTTTTCAGAACCCAAATCAAAGTTGCCTCGACATTTTATATGAAAATTTGCATATTATAGTTTAGAGCAATGGTTTGGCATAATTACCAGGGTGGATTAAAAAAAAAAAAACAAAAACAAATTATTTTTTAAATAATAAAAAAACAAAACAGATTTAAAAAAATTTTTTTTTAAGTTAATCTTTTATTTTTTTGTTAAGATTTAAAAAACAAAACAAACCCCTATATATAGTTTTAATTTAAGATATGTTAATGCTCAGATATAGTCATAGATTATAAATTCTAACTTTATACTATTTAAGACAATATACCCATGTAACCCTTTTAGAAAAGTTTTATAAATAGGTCACAACAGGCCACAGCCAACAGGCTATATTAGGGGCCCAATCTTATGGGGTTCACAGTGGCTTCTCTATAGATTAGTAAAAGATTAAAGAAAACCACTCTACCCAATGAGACTTAGTGTTCAGTCTAGAAGATCCCATTAAGCATCTTTGTGATGTTTCGTTTCAGTTCTCAAACTGGATTCATCTCCAGAGATGACATCCTTGTTAACAGCAGTATATGGAGATGAGCGATAACAGACCCGATTACCGTCCCATTAGCCCTCTTGTCTCCCTGCAAGTTTGTGCACACAGAGTCCAGCCCGTCCCTGTGTCTAAAGTGCAAAATTTCAAGAAGTTCAATGAATAAAGGATATCAAAACAACAAGAGCGCACTTTCGGTAGAAAACAATGACTGAATTGAGGCTTCCTGACCAGTGATTTGAATCATTATTTAAATCGTGATTTTAAATGATTTTATTTAAATCAAACCCACTCTGATGATTGCCCAGAGAACTGGAACAGGCAGCATGTGTGAAAAAGGCACATTCAAGTTCCTATCTTCACCTGCCAACTCCCTTCCCCTCACTCCTCCATCACTCCTCTACCTTCAACAGATGACCTCCAACACAGAGCATGGCCTCTCTGACCTCATCTGCAAGGGTTTTGTCATGTCCAAATTGTATCCCCCTCAGAGAGCAGCCACTGCTGTGCAGATTTGTTTTACAGTTTACAGAGAAAAACAAAAGGTACTATTTTTTTTCCACTTTCCTCCATCCCCTCCAATTCTCTGTCCTGCAGACTGCAAGCTGCTTGGGGCAATAATATTGCTTCTCCAAGGCTTCTAATGTACCTTCCCAAATCGTGAATGCCACCAAGCTATTCAGGTTAATCTCTGTTAAGATTCTAATATCCTATTGGAAAAATCACTATTACTGGTATTTCCTTACCAATACAGCATCTAAAAAAAGTTGAAAATTACAAAGAAAAGCCTGCCACCTAGCAAATCATTCTGCTAGTGCAGTAAGACAAAAAGTGAAGTTCCCCAACTTTGTTTATTGACAATCTTGGACAACGGCCAACTCCTGGGGGCCATTTACCTAAACTTAAATTTGCTTTAAATAAAATGAGAATGACCAACAATCCTCGCTTCTACCCAGATGCTAAGTAAGTCTCAATATCGAACCGTCCATTGTATTTCAACTACAAAACACTATTACTAGTATAGTAACGTTTGCTTACGCTGGCTAGTCTTGGGGAGATTGGCCAGACGATGCAAGTTAATCGATGACAATTAGTGAACATTTTCCCCTGCAGATTTCACATTCACCTAGTTTAGCAATTCAATCAGGTTAGCTAGATGGAATATCCTCACCTCTTAATCACTACTCATTTCAGACTGAGCAAGTATTCCTCGTGTCTCTGGGGTGATAGGTAGTAAAAGGAAAGGTCACATGAAAAGTGAAGAAGTGCAGACAACCAAGAACAAGGAAATCTGAAAAACTATTACAAAGTTTGCAAAGCTACTGGACCTTGGATTCCACAATGGCCAGTTTCCCCAGTGCAAAAGATTCCAACTGCGATGGGTCTTAAGCATTTAGGCTGGTATCCATGGAGACCCTGTCACAAGCCTGCACCATCATGGCCCTGTCACTTCTGGGGTCTCAATGGACACCAGCAAGAGGCACAGGCAGGA
>NW_005843131.1:22719-45262 GCF_000455745.1 Alligator sinensis | reverse complement strand
GCAGAGTCTGGCTGCATCTGACATTTATTCCACTCCTGTACTAACTTAACTAAATGCAATAACTAAATATATATAATATACGTAGCACAAGCTTTCACAAACCCAAGTTCACTTCATCAAATGCTGTGAAAGGATGTGCAGAAAAAACATAAGTCGGTGTGTGTGCATTTAACTATAAGTCAGTCTATAAAGGTGCATACATACCCTGCCTTCTGACTGAAATGACTAACTACCCCCCTCCTCCCACCCACGTATGAAAGATACAGATCATGAGATCTGCTTGGAAAATAAGACTATTTCTTAACACTGAACAGTGTACAGTGACTGAACTGTCACTCTATTCGCCTTGTTAAACCACCACATAAGCTCCTGTATTTGAAGGACTAAAAATCATTCATAGTTAAAAAAAATAAAAATAAAAAAATTAATGCAAACCAAGCTTTGTGCACCAACATTGCCTTGTTAAAAGGTTTGCACTATTTTTACACAAAACTAATATAGAAGACAAAAACATTTATGATTTTAGAAATACAATGTTACAACATTACAGCGTACAAATTTGCTTCTATGTTACCCTGCACAGACAATGGATTACACATTAAATGTTCAGGCTACAAAGGTTGGAACATACAGATTTAAAAAAAATATTCAAGTGTTGCTGAAGCACAAGAAGGCTTCAAGTAGACGCTATCATGGCACGTAATTTCTACTATCAAGAAGGCTTAGCAACCCATTATGTTGACATTAGCAGAGCAGTTCATGAAACCAATTTCACTCGTTGTCCCGCAAACCAGCATCCCCCTACAAACAAAGCCTATCCTGATAGAGAGCTCCCTGCTATTATACATAATCTTTATTAGAAAGTCTCAGTTTATGCCAAACTAACACTTAGCATGAACATTTACATCAGACCACGGCCAAAGAGCTTGCAAACAAGGAAGAAGTTCCTCATTTGCAAGCTTTTTGGGCAGTCTCTTAGTTCTGCCTTTATGGTGAGGCTTAGCACAGCCGCTGGGGGGAAGAGGTCTATTGCTGGGGTATGCAGGCATTACAGCCATGTTTCTAAATCCCTGGATATCCAAATGGAATGAGTCAGAATCCTATTTGAAGCAGCACTTATAGTGTTTGCTTTGTTTTAAACAAACAGATTTTGGGCTTGTCTACATTAGTCAAACCAAGCCAGTTTTTAGACAAGCTAATGCTTACATTGAGTTGAAGGCAGATCTTAAGCCGTATCTGAACTGTTCTATGGATGCTCTTTAAGCCCTTTTTAATTTCCAATTCTGTGGTGCTGACTTCCTACTGGTTTCAATAGTGTACTTTTCACTGGCTGTGTCTACATGAGACGCCAACTGTGCAGCTCACAGTTACTGCAGTCATTGAGTACTTGGTTATACAAGTACTCAATGACTTTGCAGGCAGTACTTTGTCTACATGCAGCCACTGTGTCGCACCTGATGGCTCACCAGCTTCCTTGCTCTGACAATATATAACCTGGCTTATTGCTCTTACCCCTTTCCACATAATCATCTTGCTTTCTCTCAAGGGAATGTTTTTGAAACCATGATATGCCACTTGCAGAAACAAGATGTAGTGAATGCGTTAACACTATCTTTTCCACTCTTAAATGGCTGAGATGCCCTGGCTCTCTCAGACTTTTCCAGCACATCTCAGTTTTTGTGATCAACCCAGCAAGTTAAGTAATTATTTCCATAATCCCAAGGAAATACAGTTTTAGCATCAGGACATTCCTGCCATAGAACACAAACATAGATATAATATAGTACACAATTAGTGAAGCAGGACAGACCTTTCATTTTCAAACATATTATAAATTGAGCAAAATTTACTCTGTACATTGCTTTAGCTAATCTATTCTTTATGATACACTGTGTTAGTATGTGAGCAGCAACAAAATAACAGTCCAGAAACTTTTCAGCTCTAATATTTGTTTACTAGTTCTTGACAATGGGATTTGTTCTACAAGGTCTCTCTTTCTTACAAGGCATTATTTATTATATAACATGTAGAACATAGGTGAGAAGATAGGAATTTCTCACTGTGTCACCTTATAAAATAAAACTGCACGAGAAATAAACTACAGGATCATTTCCTAGTGTGCCAGCAGCAACCTAACACTGGCCTTTTAGACTGGAAAACCTAATGCTGTAGGAACAAGGATTTAAAGGTTGATTTGTCCTAATCTGAAGTCACTATGCAATAGCAGGTTTCGCGTTAATGCTTCATCCCACATGTGAGATGGTTCTACAGCTTAATACTCCATTCTATAGCTGCAAGGCAGGTATGCACCTGTGCCTCGTTTTATAATATTCATAGACATATTTTGCCTGCAAGTGCAAGAGCTAATACTCTGTATCTTGTATTAAGCAAAAATCTCATAGAAATGGTGTAAGTGGTAAAAATGAAATGGAAAAACCCAAAGCAACTGCTTTAAAAACAAAACAAAATGAAACAAACCCAAGAAACCTAACCCCTAAAAAAAAAAAGAAAAACCACAAAAAAAAAACAACGAATTGGGAAAGTTCCGTGCATGGTGGTACCCTGTTCCCCACACATGCAAAAAGCCTGTTAAGGTTAGCACAAAACCAAAATGCAATTCAGGGCAGCATGCTAGCAAAGTTTCATCCTGATTTGACTATATAGTTCATGATTCAACAAAACATACAGGCGTTTTTTATTATTGGGAATTAGCAATGATAAAATATGATGGTGCCAATCTTTTAACAGTGGTCACAGTATCATTACCATATTATTTCACAGTATCACTATGGTTTGCTTTTTCCTTTAAAACATGCTTGTTTCTCCTGTACATCTCTAAAACCCACTCTCTTTGTTCATGACTACACCCCAGAAAATATTTTAAAAAAATCAGCCCGTTATCAGTTGAAACAGAGCTAGTCCAGAGCAACTGCTATTTAGTATTTTCACTGCAAAATAAATACTAAATATCTCTCCTTTTGTAAGGAAGGTTCACAACAGGAAAGGTAGGCAGATAAGCAAGTTCACAATATTGCAATCTTCCAGATTCATTAGAAATAGCCAAAGGATGCAGGAACAAATCATAAGAATTTAAAATGCAACAAGCCAAAAAGTTATATTCAAAAGAAAAAAAAAGTTTAATATGAAGTGCAGGACCAAAATCAAGTTTTCTGATCAACTAGTTGTTTTGCCCTTATCTTTGTCCCCAGATATGAGTTTCCAGAGAATTTGCTGCATTTAATTGGAAGTAAAGCTCATTGCTGAGATTCACATTATACTTATGATTTGAGCTGTAGTACAGATCACTTTGAAATGTATCAGTTACTCCTTACTATATCAGCAAGTTATCACCTAAAATGGTTCTGTATAACTTAGAAAAATATGCCCTGGAGATTAGATTAATTATAGATCAAAAATAATGTTTTCTAGATAAATGCGATGCAAAAATGATTTTTGGTTAAACTGAGAAGCCATATTTTGCTAATGACATTGTAAGGGTGCATCCTTAAATTTGTGGCTGTGATATCTTACAATTGCTACAAGCATATTTAACTAACTGCTCTCCAACATGCAAGTTTTTTAGCCTCAAGAGCTACCTTCTGGGATTATGGAAAGTGCATTATCTGTTCCATTGCTCCAAACAAAAATGTAAACTATATACTTGTATTACCATGTCCGACTAGTACAAAACAATGCTCAGTTTGATTCTGTGCTCCCAAAATGGAGCAAAGGCCCATAAAACATGAACGAAGCTAGTGTTTTAGTCCTACTGGCATATTACTCAGTTTCTTTTGAAACTAGTAAGTTAACAGAAGGAATCGATACATAATTTTAACTTAATAATTGACTTCAACCAACATTTTGCTTAGCTGTTCTTGCCTGCTCCAAGATGTGCACAAAAAAATTCCAAAAAACAAAAAAACCCAAACTGCACACATTCAGCCCAGCCTATTTGTTTCAATTTCAGGTGAAGATCTTCTCAACCTTGCCAAGTTGAGGTTGAATAACTTTTGTTTTAGTCTTTAGCCAAATATTGGTATTCAGATGAGATGAGCATAAATCTTGTTCTATTCATACAGACTTCCAGTGTTGAGGCATTAACCTCCACTTTGTTGTATGTGTACACCGTACATTATGAAGAAAGTTCTTACTCAATCCACAACTACTCTGTTTACAGTCCATAGGCATCAGATGGTGATATTCACTTTAATCTTGCTTGCCTTCCCGCCACTGCCGAGAACCTTCATTCCACGCTACATAGACAAACAGAGCAAGTACCACATGAACAGCAACAACAGCAACTATGGCAGCATAAAAATAGCTGTCTCTGTTGGACATTCCAAAGGTACCTGAGAAAGTAAGACACAAACGATAGCGTACATTAGTTCACAAGAATTTGCTGATTTACATTAAGACACCGAGCTGAATTGTGTAGTAGTTACAAAATACCAGATTACACAAATGTTTCTGTACAGACAGGGATCACTAGGCCAAAATTCACAACAGTAACAGATTTCACACTCATGTTATAGTTGGGATGACAGCTTTTAACAAGCACTTCCATTACCTTTCAGAAATGCAGCTTTTTAAACCTTCATGGCATTTGTAAAAGCTCATTTTCGAACATCACCTAAGCCTCTGCACCCTGATAGTAACTTTTATTCCCTTACAGGCAGGAAAGTCTTAGGAAGAACAGTTAAGTGATTCACTTAGACTGTAAGTGTGAATTAGCAGTCTGGAATTCTTGCCTTCTATGCTCAAGCCGCTAACTCATGCTTACTAACTGGAAGCAACATAAAAACTAGTAATGAAGTAAGTTACTGGACTATGAATTTAGCCTCGTATGATGTGCACTACATAACTGAAGTTAAAAGATACGATGATTCACAAAAGTCCAAAACGGGTTAGCATTTTGGAAGAAAAAGGAACATTTTCTATCCATTTTCCATCTTCAGATATCTTTGAACTGTGTACATAATACCCCATACGTGCATGGGCTTGTTTGGAGGCAAGACTGTTTCTAAAGAGCAGTGTGCAGCTACAGAGGACGGTGGCTCCGACGTGGAATTTGACTGAGATACTGAAGTTCTAAAAGGCAACCAAGCGACAGTCAAAAATTTGTTACTTATGGCAATATGATCATATATTAAGAACGTGCAAGTCTAAAAGATTTTTCAGTCTTAAATGTCTTCCCTGTATGATCGTTCATTAAATTAACAATGTTAGATTGCAATACATTTCCATACTTCAAACTCAGCGACATTATTCTCCTATATAATGGGTATGAATAACTAGAACTATTTTCAGGATATTACTTGCTATAACCCAAAATGAACTGCCTGTAAATCTTGTTACGATTAACACAGTTTGGCAAGACAGATTTCAAAAGTGAATATATCAAGGAATAATTTTTTTCTGCAGGTGTTTCTAATACTTTTTCCACAGGCACAAACTTTAGCTTTCAGAACTGTATGTAGCCACACACACCAAAGAGAGCCAAGTTAGTTTTGGGAAACTCTTCAAATCTGTGATATATTTACCAAATCCTCTTTCCTTAAAGAGGAAGTTCCATTTTTAACAGCAAGATGTTCCATCATCAGAAGTTCCCTTGTTCTTGCCCGTTTATCATGCTGCAGAATCTGTGGTCGTTGTTGGTTTATTATTAAACATCTGACAGTGCTATACTCCACATTACCAGCTAAAGCCTCAATTTACAGGAAGAGGATGGAATTCCACAGGCAATCATGTTCAGCTTCTGTTTGACCTTGTAACGTTACGTTACAAAAAAAATATGGGTTACTGAAGCATGGAATTATTCCATCTTGAACATTATTTTCCACTGCAACCTTATGATTCCCACACACTTTAACAAGCGCAGGCCTTGAAATATTTGTTATATAAACAGATCTCAGATTTTATATTTACACAGGTGGCTTTTCCAATGAAATGGTTGACACAAGATGCCAAACTAATTCAGTTATTCAAATGGTCCTGCCCATTAAAATAATCAATTTACTTTCTAGCCCCAAATTCAAAACATTTCCTTTTTACGCCAAGGCATTTATACTACAAAGAATTATAGAAGAGAGACGAACACAGCAACACTGACACAAAGCTTTTCCTCTTGCAAGCGTTTCCAATTAGCAAAAAGAGAATTACCTTCAAATACATAAGCCTTTGAAGAAAAATACAGCCCAATAGGTAGTGTGATCATTAAAGCAGTGAAGAACAGGAGTGTTCTTAAAGTTGACGTTATTGAACCCTCATTTCTGAAATAAACCAGAAAGAAAAGTAAACACAGAAGGAAATCACAACGTGCAGGTCTGACACGCTACATAACTTTGCTTCTGCAGGAAAAAATACCCAACAACAGCTTACATCTTTGTTGTGATGCCTTGCGTTTGCTCTGTAGATTAGAAGAACAGAGCTTTGCGCTCAGTGGTGGCATTAACAAGTCTTCAAGGTCAGAAGTAGCCAAGACCACGTCGTACCATTAAAAAATTACAACTTGACAAATAGTGACATCACTTTTTGAACTCCTTAGCCCTCACTTTGACGCACGTTTGGTAAAGCACTCAAGGGAGCTACGGTTTAAAAACCACGTTTCTACCAGTTTTCATATTTGTGTATCTGTGGACTCGTGTGTTAAGTCAGCGCGCCCACGTGATCGACCCATTCTCCCGTCCTGTTTGTGGGAAAAATCCCCAAGGATCACGTAGGATATTTTACGCCTGCTCCAGGGGCGGAGGCGCTTGCTCTAATCAGCGTGGCTGGCAGCCGCTCTAATCAAAGCGCTGCCACGTCTCACGTACCAGTGCCCCCGCGCTTACACGTGGCAGCGGGGGCGCCTGAATACAGCTCGTTCGATCAAGCACCCCCACGGCCACTTTTAAGCGCGGGGACGCGGACACCCGAGACACGGGAGGCTGCTGCGGCGCGGCCATCGAGACTCCATTAATCCGACGTGCCGCAATTCCAGCGCATCGGAGCGGCCTCCGCCTTCATGTGTCAGCGCCCTTAAAAAAAAAAAATCAGGAAAGCAAGACACGGTTTGAACGTCTGCTACTCAAGTGGCTGTTATGGGAGCAGGGCAGTTTGCATAAGGATGACTCTGCCTCAGGTTTTAGTGCAAGTTTCTCTTCCTCCTCCTCCTGCGGGGAGGCCCGTCTCCGTCTCCGAGATCTCGATGGATCGGGAACCGGCTCAGTCTACGCCTCGTTCCCGCCGGATCCCACCGGCTCGGCTGGCGCGTTTGCTCCAAACCGGTTCTGGAGGCACCCAGGCGCTGCCCGGCAAGGTCACCGCGCCCCTGCCCCAGCAGGCGGGAATTTGGACGTGCAAAGGGCTGCAAGGCGGGCAGGAGGGCGGGCACGGCCCGGCTCTAAAACCCTGTCTGCACGGTGGCGGGGGGGGGCAACTGGAATTTGAAGTCGCTGGTTTCAGTGGTCGGAAGCGATCCGAGGAGGCGCCCCGTCCCGCCCCGCAGAGCTCGCAGCAGGGGAAAGCCGGGCCCTCCCCCCACAGCCGTGCCGCGCGGCTCCCCGCTCCTTACTGCCGGGGCTCGGGGGGCGCCAGCGCGTTGAGGGCCGCCTTGTCGTAGCGCTCCATCACGCTCCCCTCACACTACAGCGCCGCGCACTCCGCTTCCGGCCACGTGACTACTCCCTCCCCGCCAATCAGGTGATTCCAAGCCGGTCAGGCGACCTCCCCCTCCTCCGCGCCAATCAGGTGAGTCCAAGTCGGTCAGGTGACCTCCCCCTCCTCCGCACCAATCAGGTGACTCCAAGCAGGTCAAGTGACTCCCCCCTCCTCGGCGCCAGTCAGGTGAGTCCAAGGCGGTCAGGTGACCTCCCCCTCCTCCGCGCCAATCAGGTGACTCCAAGCCGGTCAGGTGACCCGAAGCTGGGAGACAGGGAGCAGAGGGAGCGAGTAGCCCGCTGGGTGTGTTCCAATGGCCACTAGGCCACGCCCCGGTTCCCCCTCAGCCAATCAGGGCTCCTCCCTTCTTAGAGCGCTCCGCTGAGGAAAGGGGCGGGGCTAAGCCAGGGCTGGAGGGGGGGGCAGTGTTGCCGTCATTACCGTATTTATACGATAATTTCAGCCCTTGTACCATGTGCCACCCATAGCAGTATAAATGTTCAAAATGAAGTAAATCAGGGGGAAAAAATGTTAACAGGGTAGAGAGGGGCGTACTTGGTAGCCGTGTTGGTCTGAGACAAGAAGACACAAAAAACTAGAACTCTTGGTGCCAAAATGATACCTTTTATTAGACCAACTGGGAAATTGCAAGAAAATTGTCCTTTTCTGCAGGGAAAAAAAAGGAAAGTGTCCTTCCCTGCAAAAAGAATTGTCCTTTTCTGCAGGAAAAGAGAGAGGGAAGAAAAAGGACAATTTTCTTGCAATTTCCCAATTGGTCTAATAAAATATATCATTTTGGTACCGAGAGTTCTAGTTTTTTGTATGTCAACACCATAGAGAAACTCTTCTTGACCCAGCTGGGAGAACAGCTCTAAGGAAGCCAAATAATCAGGCTGCCTGGTGCTACGGTTAGGGACCTACTTAATTCACTGATTTTGTGGAAACTGTGAAATTGGGGATTGTTTGCAAAAATCAACAACAAAAAGAACTAGTGCAAATAAAAAGCTGGCTCCCCGGTGGGAGCCCTGGTCCTCACTGCTGGGAGGGGAAGGTGCCCGCTGGTGCAAAAACCCCTTTGTCTCGCTGCAGTTTAAGTAGGTCCCGAGCTAGGGTTTTCCAGAAGACGCGTTTCCCCCAAGTAAGGAGGGGAGCCATGCTTTTTCTAGGGGCATTTCTGTGCGGAGCCGCGCCGACTTTGCATCACTTGATCTGCTTCCATTCAGTTCATTCCTTCACATCATCGCAGTCCTTCTGGGAGCCGTAGTGCCCACAGGCCTTCAAAAGGGAAGAAACCCTTCTCGCACCCCAGTGCACGGAGACAACAAGGCCGACTTTATTCCACGAGGGTGAAAATCAGTAATTGGCCTGTCCTTGGACCAGCTGGTTTTATGAATGGCGCTGACAGCATGACTGTGTTTCATTAGCATTCCTGGAAATGTCCCCCGACAGATCAATCACAGTGCGATGGGGGGCTGGACTAGGTCCCTTCCAGCCCTACTTTCCTATGATCCTATGTGACATGTGGTGGGTTTTATCAGGAGACAAACGTTTGAGATGTGCCCCATTACTGAATCATTTCTCGAAGCAATGCATGGGCCGTCAAGATCAAGGCCACATGGTCACAAAACAGGTAGAGATTCCTAGATTGTTAAGGGCTGGAAGGGACCTTGTAGATGATCAGGTCCAGTCCCCCTGCACTAGGCAGGGTTGCTTTTTTTTGTATTTTGGGGGTGGGGGGGGGGTTGTTTGTTTGTTTTAATCCTTGGACTTGATTTATTTAGGGTCAGTTGTACATACATGAACTACAGCTCAAGAGTCTACCTTATTCTACAAGACAGATAGTGAAACGCTGGCCTAGGATGTCTGCTTTACATTTGGGATATATGAAACATGGATTGCTTGTAGAGTTGTGGCACTGGACAGCCTTCAAAAGCTACGACTAGGGAACCTCCTAGCTCCTCAATACAAGTTTGGTTGAGATCCTCTGGCCCATTTGCTTGGCATTCATGCTTTATGCCTTGAAATTTCTTTTTGAAGCATCCTTGGAGCTTGCGTAGATCATCTTGCTTTTCAAAGGAGCTAGTTCTGGTGCCCACAAAAAAAAATTCAATGCTTCCTTTTTTTTGGATTCCTTTGTTTATGTGCCTGATTCACTGTCTTCAGCATGCTCTCGGGGTTTCACGCTCCAGTCCAGCATTGTAGAAGAGGATAAATTATTATACACGGAACAAGAGGAGTGCGTATAACAAACAGATCTTTACATGCTTCCATGTGGTTTGCTTCCATGTGCTTCTTTGTAATTCATTACGTGTAAAACAGATTTATGTGCCTCCTGCTTTTGCTCAACCAGAATATTCCCCCCCGCACAAAATCAAAGGAAAACTGTATATCGTGTGGAGCCTGGGTAAACTTCTCAAAGAGCAGCCTGCTGTGTAAGTGAAATGTGTGCCAGAGCAGTAATGAGACCTTTGGGAATGTTAAATGGGCATGGCACTGACTGAAGAAACAATCTTGCCCCCCTGGAGCTGCTCTGCAAGCATTTGGACTCTCAGATTCACGGCGTAAACAGTTTGGCATAGCCCAGACATTGTGCCCTGGCACAGCACTCAAGCTCACAAGGAAGAGGAGCAAGGGAATACCATTTTCAAAGGAGTGGAAATCCAAACCCATTTATTCTGATAGTAAATTTCTCTCTTGGGATCATGCGTAATTAAGAACCTTGATTTTTTTTTTCCTTGTGGTTTGGCCCCCTCTGTCAAGAGTGGATGGATTTTGTTGAATTAGAAAATTTACGTGTTTGCTTTTCAGTGGTGAATGCAATTCTAAAGAGACTCGTAGTCCTGCTTGTTATTTCAGTCGGCTGTGTTCAGACTGCTGTACAAGAGCAAAGAAAGACATGGAGCTTATGATCTCTGTTCCACAGCTGATCAGGATCCAGTCTCTAAGCAATGCAGAGCTCCAGTGCAGTTCAATCGTCTTTCTCCTTACAGTGGCTGTCCAGGTACCTGGGCTAGAGAGAGCGAGTATGCATGCGGGAGCCTAAGTCCTTAGATGCCAATTCCTGTTCCAATGAACTAGTCATATAACGTGAAACATGTTCAATCACAGGTGGATCCAGGATTTCAGAAGTGGGGTGTAGGAATAGCAACCAGCTGCAGGGGTAGCTACATCCCTGCTTCCAACCTTCCCGTTCGCACCACTGTACCTCCCCCATGATGTGCTCCTGCCTTCAGCAGGGGAGACTATAGTATTCACCCCAGAATACTATAAAGACCAGGCTATACAGAACTCGGCTGATCATAGAAAAGAAGCGCTGGAAAGGACCTCAGGAGGCCATCTAGTCCAATCCCCTGCTCAAGGCAGGATCATCCCTATCTAAACCATCCTAGACAAATACTTTTTGTAATCTTTTCTTAAAAACTTCAAACACCCTTCCTTGTACAACTACCAGGCACAATGCCTGAAACACCAAAAACACCCTCACTTGCTATATGTGGTTAAAGCAAAGGGACAACGGCACTGTTAATGTCCTGACATTGCAAAGAGTTATGTTCAAGGATGAGGACCATGCCCCCTGTTGCAGAAGAAAGCCCAAACTCCTACAGAACTTATCAATATGACTGCGGAGTAAAATGTTTCTTGTCCAAGTGTGAAAATCAGTCTGAGCCTAAGGGGAACAGCAAGACCTTCTAGCCAGGGACCTCTGGGGTTTTTCAGTTCCAGCAGGAGCATCAGCATCTCCATCAAAATTCTTAGTCTTGGGAAAAAAAAAAGCCCTGACATGTAGCACCAGGAAGGGAAAAATATCCTTCCCAGCCCCATGTGGCAACAGCAAATCTAGAAGCATGGCGTAACCAGACCTGAAGACACCTTCCATCTTCATAACCCTTCTCTGAATGAAGCAAAGGGGATTTGAAAGCCAGTCTCCCCCCGGCCGCGAGACGTCTAAGGAATGGAATGGGTGCCACCTCTTCCTCTTCCTTGACTTTCTAATCCCTGCCTTGTGAACAGAGCCTGAAAAACCAAAGCATTTTACTTAAGAAAAAAAAAAGATTTATTTTGACAGTTCCTGTAGTTTTTCGTCTTAACTTTTGTTCAGACCACTTGTGAGAGTTGACCTGAATTCATAAACAATCTTTGGCTGCCCTGAACTGCATTTCCAGTGAATAACTAATTTGTAAAAAAATTAAGGAAATTGTCCTGCTTTAGTTATGAACCAAAGAGCACAGTTAAAAGTAATGAACTACAGTAGGTGGTTTTAATAAGCACCACTTGATTTTCTTTCCATTTTAACATAAGGTACAGGCTGTTCTTTCCACCTCTGGGTTGACTTCCCTGGTGAGACTCACAACTACACAAGACCCTTTTAAAATGAAGCAGGGAACTCCAAACTGGAACAGTCTCTCATCAAAGATATGTACCAGGAAGATTTAAACGCATTATCAAAAGGCAACAAATCACTGGCGGCTCACCAGTCCATGTACAGACAATGTAGGGTTTTCATTTTTCGGGGAGGGGGGAGGGTTGCAATTCAGAAATATTTTATATCTCAAAATAATTTTCTCTCTCATCTGACTGGCTCTCTCATCAACCAAGCTTGCAAAAGTGTTAGTGAATCATTTTCTTGTGTTTCTTTATAGCATGGTCTTCATATAGGGGTGCTTAATGGAAAAGCTAGAAGACTTTTGTACCTGTGAACAAGCATTTGCTTTCTTAGATTTTATTTTTAAGAAGTCGGGTAACTCCTCGTCAAATTGCTTTAGATTTTGCCTCCAAGTCTACCTTGACCTGCCTTACCACATTGTGAGCTGATTTAGCTTTTATTATAAATGTTACTGATGCAAAATTTGCCCTTAAAATTCAAACTCCACCACAACCCAAATGATTGAGTGACAATTGTTGCTCCATAAAGTTTAGAAGATACTGAGTCATTCTATAAAACTCTGCTATTGTAATCTCTTTCTTGGGTCTTTTTTTTTTTTTTAAATACCAGTTTTCTATCCCTTGGTGTGTATCCACTTAGCTTATTTTCTGATGGGTAATTTGAGAAAACTTTTCCAGCTGTAGGATGTTCGCCTTTTTTGCTTAAGGTAGTTCCATGGCTCCTATAACTGTAGACCTCACCCCCACCCATGGGTGGGCCTGTCACTCGTGCATCACACTCAGCAGCCAAAGGACTCATCGGTGCATCCACCATGCTCTGCACAGATCAACGATGCCAAATAATAACTGTAGAATCTGAGCATCTCACACGCTTTGCTTATCCCTCCTGATGAAACAGAGAAATACTGTTAACCTAATTTTACAGACAGACAACCAAGGCCAAGGAAGACAAAAGCTCCACAAAAGGTCTCGGACGTCCAAAGTGGGACTTAAATGGAATCTGAGCATCTAAGTCAAGGATATAATCCTCCTAGCCCTGTAGGCACACATGTTTTCACTGGCCAAGTTCCCTAAACACTTAAAATTATGATTTTTCAAATGCACAGAAATGCTCCATTTTATCAATGCTGAGCAACTAGTGCGTAAGCATCCACAAAAGAGGGGGTCCACCCAGAACAGCTGTGCAGTGATGGCACTCACCTAAATTCAAACCTCCTCAGACTGTCATGATTTGAATTAATAGTGACAAATGTAAATAGTATCCCATGATAGTCTAAGGCGGTTGCTACCACAGTGGAGCTTAAGCAGGAAAGGTGCAGATTGGTGCTGCATGTAGAGTATTTCTTTGCACAACCCCTAGACGCTGGTAGAGCAAAAGTTGCTCCTTCCTTAAAGGGACTGGAAGGAAAAAGAAAGAAGGTTTGGGAGAGGAGGGGAGAAGTGAATAGATAAAAAAGACATGTTTTTGAAAATCCTGTTCGTTGAGAGTATAATAAGGGTTTTTCCTGTGATAACTTATATTCAATCCTCCCTTTTCCAGAGACAGAGAGCTGCTGGAATAAGGAAGGGGGGCAGCAGCTGCCCGAGGTGATGGTGATGGTGACAGGTAAAGATTCAAGGCAGGGCCTGATTCTGCACAGTTGCAAATCTCTCTTGGGAGGTGTTGAGGCCCTCAGTGCTGTGACTTCCCAAGGGAGCCAAGGTCTCTTAGCAGTGCATAACATCCTTGCAGCGCCTTGCAGCAGTGGGTCTTGAGCAGCTCGCCCTTCACTTTGGATTTGTAATCACTTGTTCATGATTAGAAACGTTTTCACCGAGGGTAGGGTAGAGCTGAGCAGCTAAGCGGGGAAGGTACGGTATATGGAACGACCAGCAGAGATTTATGACAGAGGCATTCATGGCTGTTTCAGGTCTGTAGGTTTCACTATATGAAGGAGAACATGCTTTTGAAGCCAAGTTGAGAGTGAGTTTCTGGAAGCTATAGAGAAACCAAGACACCAGTTATGCATGTCTTTTATATCTATTCAGTCAAAGGTTTAATGTGCATCCCAGGGGTCATTAACTGGTTGCTACAGAAAAAAAATGGGCAACATTTGAAATTTGAGATACATTGCAAAGTAGACCAATACTAATACACTCATTTATTGTCATAAACTCCACTTCACAAAGGATTGGTTTCAAGAGATGGAACGAAATTGTTGCATAAATCTGGCTTAGCAAGCCACTTATATGGGGTTTGGGGGAAAAAAATGCAGTGTTCACTACTACAGATCCCAAGATGAACAACAACCGGGGCAAATATCCGCTCCTAGCAAGAGGTTCTTAGTAATTTGTAGGCACACTGGCAATAGCCCAGTCTTATCCAGTTGCAGAAGGAATGCAGGACCAATAATGGAAATGATCCCATCTGGTAATGGGCGCACACAACCAGGACACAGAGCTTGAAACACACATGGTGCTCAATACGGAAGAAATAGCTGTTTGCACACATTGGAGTACAAAGAAACACTCCGTTCCTGCAATTACCATAACACAACCTGCACTTATTAATTTGCTAGTCAAGCTCTTGATACTGTAATCCATCATAAAAGGGGGAAAATTCTGGAGAAGATCGCCTCTTATTAGTCAACATGCCAAATGCTCTGATCAGCTCAACATTAGGTTAAAAAGACACAAACATTTGTGAAAATTTAATAGATTTTTTTTACACTGACATGAAAATACCAGGCAGCTCTGATACGCATATCCCATTTGACAATTAAGGAAGGTTGGCTCAGATAACTCATTAATGCAAGTGTGCTCCATGGATGCACAGCTCCTTCCAATATCTCTGCAAAAGCACAAGCAGATGTAACTACTACTGGTAACCACAGCAGCATTTTGGGACCTCTTTCTAATGAAGCAGCAAGGCTTGATACCCCAGCAATATGCTAAAATAAATGCTTTAAAACATCATGATGAATTAAAAGGCCTGACCCCAGAGACCGAACAAGAGGCCTGGAAGGCAGCAGTGGCTAGGCCAGCAGCTATGGTGGTAGCTGTCCTTCTTGCACCACTTCAAGTGACTGGGGCTGGTATCCCAGTTGCCCATCTCTACCTGCGCTACTGTCTTCCCCAGATGAGGTGCCACATCAGTTGTGTAAGGAGAACGGCTGAGTTTCTGGATCCCAAAGCATTCAATCTCTGGCAAATACATCCCCACCTCCACTGACCTATGTGTCTTGCCCCCTAACAGCCCTGCAAGCAGCTCTGCTGTACTTCAAGGCTTGAGCATTTCCCTGCTTCACTCTTACTTCTAAGCAATAGATGGCAGGAAAAAAATAAAGAAAAGGTTACAACACTCATAAGTTAGCCTTATTTTTGACACTGGCTGATTCTGATGCACTTGACATTTTCACTTACCCCCGGTAGAGGAGGCCAACTATGGCACCGAAGTGCAGACATCCGAGGAGCAGTACACGCCACGCAGGAAAGGTTCATGTTCAGGCAGAGCATACAGAAGACATGCGAAACGATAGGAAACTCTGGGATTGATCTGAGACAGAAGAGCCAATTTCGTGTCTCTTCTGAGGGATTTGGGCTTTCAAAACCAGACTGAGAGTAGAACTTAGGGCGGGGGTAATGATATGAGAAAATGAACTCCCAAGAAAGGATTTTAAGTTGCCAAGGAATAGGAGTCACCCAGTGCCAGGCCAAGCTCAGGAAGGGTGGATAATTGTCTGACTGAGGTCCAGAATCCCAAAAGAAAACATCATGCAGAGCCAAAATGAGAATCAAGGAAAAACACCATAAAGGACAAGGAAATTCTGTGACCGGCAAACCAAGCCAGGGCAACGCCCAGCAGATAAGAAATAATATGCAAGAAATGCAAAGGATTCACTATCTTTGCAAGCGTGTGCGAGTGTCAGCAGCATGTACAACACAGGAAGAACAACAACAGTACCGTTGTCTCTGGTGGTCTCGCACAAGCAACACTCAGTGCTGCAGCACAGGACAACTGGACTGTCCATTGGAAACAACCAACCTAGTGACTACTTCTCAGCTGCACACTGGTGCACGTGCCAAAAGGGTGCTGGGAACACTCTTATTAGAAGCTCTCAGAAAGAAACCATTGGTAAGAAAAAATAAATGGGTATTACAGAGCTTACAACACTGAGATTATTCATTAAAGGCACATGTGGACTAAACATATGCATAACAGGCTGATTAAGACTTTTTGGGGCCCTGGGCAAGAAAAAGATCCCGCAGAGCAAAAGGTCCTTTCCTCTCTTTCCTTCCTGGTGCTGCTGCTGTGGAGGTGTGCAACCCAGTTCTCACTCACTCACTGACGAGTTATAGTGAGCAGTATAAAGGAAATAAGAAAAGAACTTACTTGCATACAACATGCAAATAAGCCTTCTTATTTGCTTTATATTGCTCATCCTAATGGGCCAGTGAGAACTGGGTCAAAATTGAAGAATACTTATCATATACTTGCCAACACTGAACCCAGGCGTTGGTGGGGGACAAGCCTCTTGAAGGCTCAGATCAAGCGTAGTGGCTTCTTAACTTGGCTGGGGAAATACCATGTATCTGTGTCCAAGAAGGCTGTTTCCCTGAACCCTGACCCGCGTCGCAGGAGACCGGCTCTCCTGGCGTGGTTCAGTGCCTGCGAGGTGCAGCAGTTTTAATCCCAGTTTATGGAAATGGGAGTCTCCTCCCTTGCTTTCTCCGAGGGCCTTATGGCTAAGGGCAAGCAAAACTCAGGGGCATCCAAACCCCAAGCCTCTGGGCTTGAGCCTGCAAGTAGGATGCCCACCAAAGGTTTTGGAAACATCTAAAGCCCCAGGTGCAGGTGGAGGATGTTTGCTAGTAGTAGGGCCACTTATGGTTCTGGGCTCATGGATTCAGAATTAGTTTTGGCTAATTTGGCCTTGGATACAAATTAAATAATAATTAAAAAAATCTAGGGGGAAACCTAGGCATCTAGGGGTCTTTGTCTGGCAGGAGCCCCTGGGCCTGGGCCCAACTGGCCCACGTGTTAATTTGCCTATGACGCACGGACAACATGGGGAAAAGATATCACATGCAATGTTGCAGGGAAAAGAACAGCTGTTATCGGATTATAGGTGCGTCAAAGACCCAGCTCACATCAGACAACTGCATGCGCTGGAGGAACAGGAGACCAAAACACATGAGAAAAAGCATAAGGATGCCATCATGGACCAGGGAAGCTGTCACCACAGTACTGAGTAGAGTAGAAAGAGCCCAAATGCTTCATAATTTCCACTAGGAAAGTTCTCCTTGCCCCAAGGCAGAGGTCAAAAGAGAAGCAAGTTCGCTGCCTTGGGAAACACAAAATGAGCAGGGCTGCGTCTTCATGTTAAACTTCCTACCCCTGGCAGTAATGTCCGCAAGCAGCCTGTGCTATTCTTCTTTGCCGGGCACCTGATGCAGCAGCAGCGGAAATACCATCAGGCTAAGAGGGGCAGGCTACTTTGCTCCATCAGCGGGCAGCACTCCTTAACCCACACAAAGTGCCAAGCTTGATGATGCTGCTGCTGAGCACAGCAAGCTGAATGTGTAGGCTTGGCTTCGAAGAACCAGAGCAGCAACATTTGGTTGTTGTAACAAAAGCAAAATCCCAGAGCCCGTTGCTGATGTACAGATCCCCGACAATTAAAGAGAGACTCAAAAAGGGAACACTTTCCATTGCAAACGAGCGGAGTGATGTTGGCAACATGCCTCGTGCCAAATATTTTTCTATGCTGGGTGTGTCAGCAGGGTTCTGGCAGGTGCCCTTGAGAAAACAGTTCACACATTTGTGTACGCTCAATCCCGCCTGCAGGACACATTGCTTCCACAGTCTGTCATGTGGGTGGTGTTTGGCGCCTGGGGCATTTTATGGTTGTATGCCACAAGTTGGCAACAAAGGGTACTAACGTTTACATGCAAACATTTTGATCTGGAGAAAAGATCAGAGAAGACCCAAAGCAGAAACATTTGGTTATTATAAGAAAAACAAAACACCAGAACTTGCTGCTTATGTACAAATCCCCACGAATTAAACAAATACTCAAAAAGGGAACATTTTCCGTTGCAAATCAGGGGAATGCTTTGGGTGGCTTCAGAGACAAAGCTGTTGGTTTGAAATGAAGCATGTAAAATCCATGCAACCAAAATAACATCCCTGGAAAAGAACTTAACTCAACCAAGTCTAGAGATAGATCACAGTAAGGCTGAGGCAATCATGAGCATGCCAATCCAGGCAGACAAGACAGGGGTGCAAAGAGTACTTGGAATCACCCTCGCTGGGTAAGGAAATGTGTACTTGTCTAGCTGGCCTGACTGCAATCGGAGAGTAACACTGGGAAAATATGTCCAATGTTCATGGGATCTTAGTCCTAATAGTTTGAGGAACTGAAGAAGATAGAGATCCCAGTCCTGAGGCAAGATGACAACAAGCACTAAAACTAAGCTGTATGCAGGTATATCCAAAGAGTGTATTGGTGTAGTGGTCTGGCAACAATATGGTCAAAACTGAAGATGAGCTTAAAAAAGGAATGTCTACATGCTCAAATAGAGAAGGTAACTTTGGCCTTAGATCAAGGATGGAACAAGTTTTATGTCCAGTATTGGCTAACTGATGGCAAACCACTTATTATCACTGCCAAAAGGGTCCTGTCAAAAAGAATACAGAAGGGACTTTTCCAGTTACAAATCTAGGATTTGAAAATTGAATACAGACCTGGAAGAGACTGGATGGCTGCAGACACACTCTTTGGAGCATTTGCAGAAAGACAGGGAAGTCCAGACCTAGCTACTCTACATGTTGATCTGACAAAAATTCAACAGCGCTCATATGAAATGGAGATAGTGAGTACCAGTCACAGCGCAGGATGAGACCCTGCAAAAAGCGATGAAGGCTGTTAGCATGGGGTAGCTGGGATAACATATTTCCAGTCCCATTCCGAAATTAAGGGGGAGAGCACAGAGCTAGACAGGGGTTTGTTTAAAGGCTATGTAATTGTGACCCCCATGATGTTACAAAACACAGCTCAAATGGATATATAGCCATCATTTATGTACCTCTAAATGCACATATCAGCAGAGCTGAGGCAGGAAACAGTGTATTGCACTGTATAAAACTCTGCCTGTTTTATACATTGTCATTGTTCTGCCTGTGAAGGTGCCCGATTCCTCACACTATAAAACGTATCTTTAAAGAAATAATTTTCATCAGGCTGGATAGGGAACCTCTCCCTTTTTCGAAATGGGGAAGAGGGACCCTCTCACCAAGAGTAGCCAATGGCTCAGCAAATACAATGGGGCAGGCGGGAGGCACCCTGAGATAATTAGCTGTGCACTACTAGATCCTGCCCTGAACAGGGTCTAACCAGCAGTGTCCATCTCTTTCTGGCCCAATAATATTTGTAAAAAATGGCAGAGGTGAGAGAGAGAGTGAGATTAAAACATGGACCTTAACATTCAGTAATATTGTAAAGCTTACTATGGGAAAGAACTCCTGGAAACATTCAGGAATTAATTCTGTGATCAAGCTCTGTAAAATAAGCATTTATTTGCTTTGCAATCATTGAGCCAAGTTGTTTTGTTCCCCTAAAATCCCCAGTCGCTCTGATATTGGTTTCTCCCACCTCAAGCAGCACTCATGGCATAACCAGATAAGCTCCATCCATGTCTTTATTCACCCGCGGCTACATACAAGAGAACCCCATTTGACTTGCAGATCTCAGGCCTGGCAGTTATCGTAAGAAATACTGTATCTTCTTGCACACAACATGCTCCAGAATGTAATACACCCCTTGTTTTTGAAAGGCAGAATTAAGACTTTTTTTTCCTCCAGACTCATTTTTTTTCCATGCATAAAGCAAGGGCACAGCCGAATCATCAGCTGACTCACTCTCTTTCTTCTGCTTAACTAAAGCTGAAAGCTAAGTTGCTGCTGAAGACGTGGATCTGTGCTTTTCAAAAGAGCTAAAGAGTCTCTGGGGCTGTGAAACAGAAGGGAGACCAGGAGCAGCTGGCAGGCAGCACAATTGCCCTAAGAAAGGTTAGCTTGATTAGTGAGTACAACAGCAAAACCACTAAAAAGGACAGATGACTGTTAACACCTGTGGAGTGAAGAACTATGAGTTGTTCAATCACCTGAATAGAAATACCACAGCTGCAGCACTTGGGAGCAGGAATCAAAGCAGGGGGCTTCTACCCTAGGCAGCAAATCAACTTCCTTGTTTGATCGACGCACCCTAATTTTAGGGGGGGCGTGTACTTTTGGGGGAAAAGGCGTGTGTTGCATTTGAGAAAATACAGTACTGTCCTTTGTCGGGGAAGCTGCTAGAGAACAAGATGCAAGGAGAGAGGTCCTTTTCCCCAGCCCAGCCCATCCTAAAGGGGCCAGAATATGGCCTGTGCGAGGAAATCTGAGCTGACAAAATCAGGATAATCAGTTCCTTATCCCATCTATCCACCCAACACGGGGAGCTTGGCCAGAACACTATCACACTCCAGAAGCAGCTTGCCAGGCTCTCACTGCCAAGTGATACAGGTTTGAGAGCCGGCCAGGATGGTTTGGCCTGTGCCAGGGCCAGGGCTGAGCCAAGCAGAACATCAGGGACCCATCATCAGTTCCTTTCCACCTCCGCTGTGCTGAGCAGTCTCCCTCATTGGAGAGAAGTTTGCTTTCTTCCTCATGGCATAGCTAAAGGCAATAGCAAGGAAGAATTTATCCAATCAGCTTGTTGGTGAAGCCATTTACATGGCACTTCAGATGGGGAGAACATGTGAGAGAGCAAGAATTGAGTCCTATATGGCAATGAATGCTGGCCCCAACCCCCTTTTTTCTATGTGGCTTCAGTGGAAACCAAGGACCAGGAATTAATTATGTTCATTTACCCAGCGTTAGCCAATAATTCCACTAATTCCAGCCACTGATTCCAATTCATTACTAGTCCACTGATTTTGACTTGCAAATTGAAAATAATGTCTAAATGTTCTGGCAAGGGTTGCAATGGGAATACCTAAGAGACAGATTAATAATGTTTCCGTTAGCCATATGGATGGCCAAACCCCAGACGTGGCATCTGGGCTCCACCCTTGTTATAAACAGATTTTATAATACACTGATGAAAGGCTTCCCAACCTGGCTCCCAGCCATATTAGAGAGCTTTGTAAATACACATGCTAGGCTCGCCAGAACCACCAAGAGCTGTAGAGCACTAAGCTGCTGTTTTTGGCAGACTTGTTGTAGTACAATTATGTTCGCTGTGCTAATGTAGAGTCCTTGTAGGGACAACACACAGGTAAGCCCATCCAGCTCCATGATCGCAGTTTCCACTCTGAGCTTTACCCCACACAAAAAATCAAGTTACTCTTCAAGTCAAGGAAGTGCTTCGTGGATGAAGCAACATGCTTATTTTCACTGTAAAAGGTTTCCAGACTCTGGTACAAGCGAGTTAAAACTCACAGGTTACTGGATCAAACCATTCTCTGGCAAATCTCTTGCTGCTTCCTCGGCCTGTGTGCAAACAGCACTGCAGATTTTGCAGACAGGCATCAACATCACAAAAATCATTAGCGTGACTAGAACTAATTAGCCTAGCCTTGCATTGAAGGCTCAAGACTCAACAGGCATGGAAACCGAAGGTGTCAAAATGAGATGGCTGGATAGAAGTGGATTTTGGATTTCTTCCAGGGGTTATTCCAACAGATGACACTGTAACATTAGACACCTTAATATCTTTAAACCTGAGCTAGATTACATAGACAGAACCTCAGCTGGACTCAAAAGCAGTCTCAGTCACTACCTTTTTGCATACTTTGCATGAAGGTATGCAAAAAGGTATTTCAGTCAGAAATGACTGAAAAAGGCTTTCAGTCAGAAATGACTGAAAGCCATTTCTTAGACTGTATCGATAGCAGTCTGGGGGAACAGATAAGATGGAGACAAAACTATTTGGGTGACCTGGTAAAGAACCTGCCGTTGTAGACTCTATTTCTATACATTGGCAAGTTTTATACAAGAACTTAGATCAGCATTCTCACTCTGCCCTAAGGTGGGGGGGCAGACATTTGGCTTCCAGCGTCTCTGGTTTGACCATTAAAAGGCAGAGGGCTCTCCACTTGCAAGTGCAATCACATTACACAAAAGCATGAGACCTGCCAAGAAAAGGAACAACAGTTTTCAGTAAACTGGAGTTGTACAGTACTTGCTTAACATTCGCCTCCCCACTCGCTTGGTACAACTTGCCTTCTGGTTGACCATGAAACTCATGAGCTAAGCAGAAAAGTTATGTTTCTAACTATATGTATGAATACTGTACTGTAGGTAGAGATAAAGGCAAGCGGGACTTGGCACTTGATGGCACTGAACTATATTGATTGATTCTATTAAACTATTAATGCATCACATTCATATAATGCAAAAATAGATTTTTAAACGTAAGTTAAAAATGTGATGATTTCAAAATCATTTTCTTAAACTATTACACAAAAGTCTCTCTTCTCCCACTCCCCAACACACTCT
>NW_005843131.1:16345-22709 GCF_000455745.1 Alligator sinensis | reverse complement strand
TTCCCACCTTCCTGGATCTCAGTTTTATTTTCCTCATATGTTACATCCTCAATAATTCCTCCCATGCACCTTATATCCTTTAATGTGCTGCAGTAATGGAGGTACACTGAGCTGATCCAGCCATAACGTATACCTTTTCTGCAAGATCATCATCTCTTTTCTGTCCTTTCATCATCGTGGCAATTATATTATTTGCACTATCCACTAAAATACATTAGCGTGTTTCCATGGCAACATGGAATAAGACATGCTTGGGGTGAACCTGGATTTTCAGGATCTCAGTAATAATTGAAAGCCTTTTTTGTCATAGAGGCTACGTTTTTAATTCTGTCCCTTACATGCTTCATCTTCATTAGCTGAAGAAAATCTCCAAGGGGAGCTTCCTCTGCATGAATATACTCCAAATCCAGTTCAAGGGCTGGGTTGGGCATTCAGCTGAGTACCAAGATTACAATTCATAAACCTACAAAAGGAAGATACAAAGGACCCAGAGCAGTCCCTGCACTTATGGGTACTGGGCATGCGTGGCTGATCCAATTAGTATTTAAGAAGGTGACGAACACCACGTCAGAGCCCTGGCCAAGTGAATGTCTCATGACCTTCCTCCTGCCCCTTCTCAAACTCCAGTGGAGGTTGCAAACTGCTAGTTGGGAAAACCCTCTTCCCTCAGCCACCCTCTGCTATTTTGCTAGCTGGCATCTCTGCAGGACATCTAGAGGAATAATTATTCCTCCTCTCCCAGCTCTTTAAAAGCATACTGACGTATTTGAATGCTGCCTCAAAGTAATTAGCCCTTCGGTTTCTTTGCAAACTCTATTTCATATTTCTCTCGAGGTAAACATTACCCTGCTCTTAGTGAAAATAATTGGGCCTATAAACCAAACACACTACAAAATACAGGGGGAATAGCTCCCTGGAGGAGCGCTAAATGTGTCAACTACTTTTTAAGACAGCAAAGGGATCTGTGAAAGGGAGGTTGCTGGGAACACGGTGTACAGGACACGGAAATCTAAGCTTTACCTCAGTTGGAGCCTGAGGCCGTATGACGGGCGCTTCTGTTTTGCCAGCTGCTGCCAACGATGGTGCAATCACTTCCTACATATATAATTACCACATTTCAGTCAATCAGGCACGTCTGTCTTGTGGGGAGAGACTTCCCTCTCCTGCCTCCCCTTTGCTCTTTTTGAAGTCAAAAGGAGCTTGCCGTTGATTTAATGCAGGAGTAGAGTGAGAAGCAAAGAGTGAGAATAATCTGACAATACACTATATACATTTATTTCAATGAGAAGCACTGACATTTGCTTTACTAGGAGGGTCCAGATTGAAAACAACATTATAGGCACACACTTTGCCACTGACCACTGGTGATTCACTCCTGGATATGCATCAGATACATGGGTATGTGTCTTTTCAAGCTCACCTGGGCAGAAGTTGTTAGTCCAATCATTTGAAAAGCATACATGTGCCAACGTACAGCTTTGCAAGGTTTGTTGGGTAGATGGGGTATTTTTTTTATTAGACCAATGAAATAGTTGAAAAAAAAGTTTGTTGCAAGCTTTCGGGCACAGACACCCTTCTCCAGGCATTGGGAGATTGCTCCTGTTATGTGTTCTTCAAAGTAGAAAAGAAGCTAAATTACAGCAAGATATCTGGGAAAATGCAAATGAGTGCACGAGTGGACGTTTGGAAGACAATGGGTAGAGATAAGGGTGGGGAGAAGGGTGGGAAATGTGTGAAGGAATGCAAGTGGTCTCCCAATGCCTGAAGAAGGGTGTTTGTGCCTGAACACTTGCAATGTTTTTCCAACTATTTCTCTGGTCTAATAAAAGATACCACATTTACCCTAAGAACATTGCTTGCTGATGTCCTTAGACCAACATGGCTATAACCAACATACCTATAGCTTTAGCAAACCAGGAATGGCAGAACTTACCTTGGCCTTCGAATGGTTTTCTCCTGCTTTAGAAATTCAGGTCTCATCTACCTTGACATTTCTCCTCCACTTTAAAGACAGGAGCATAAAATAAAACACCACTGGGGGATTGTTTTCATTTTGGAAAAGCAGAACACCTTGCCTGACCTCCAGTCCCCCACGTCACTCGCTGTGAAGAGCTGTCTGATTCCACACGGTGATCTTCCCTTCCAAGACAGCTTCATGGGACACCAAAAACAATGATCCATGCAAAGAATGAAAAGTCTCCTTACAACTATTTAGCCTGGCCCCAGAAATCACTGTGACCAGGGCCAGCAGTTGGGGAGGATGCTACACAGCCTCTGTGCTGGGCAGGAGAGGAATCAGAGATTTCTACCAAGGAGCACCAACACATCCTTCACAAAAGGATCCCTACTAGTCACCCTGAAGTCTACAATAACACAGCCAGGACTAGGAAAGAAACAGCACGCTGTACTTATCATCTTAGCGGTCACCGTGCTGGATCTGACCTTTTCTAATCAATCTAATCAAGAGGCGAGCAAAACTAGCCCCCTTTTTCTTAAACACATATTGATAACCTGGAACCCCAACTCATTCAGGTTTCAACCTAGATATACGACCAGCCCTTGCCAGACAGTGAAGAGGTGAAAGGATTCAGGCTGTCTCCATGCCAGTCCATTTTCTGAGGGCTGTATAAGTACGGCAATTGGTTCCTCTGCCTCCTCTGACTTCAACTATGAACTTCAACAAAGCTCAGTACTGTATGACCATTGCAAGAATCCCCGGAGAGCGCTAGTGCAGCATTATGAGGCCAAACACCACTGATATGGTGATGACCCACAGCTCTTCATCTCTGTATGAAAGAATCAGTTACCAGTTTCCCCAGTGCCTAGTGGGGAGGTGTAACTGGGTAACTAGTTGAAAATTAATTCAGGCAAGTTGAAAGGATGCTCATTAGAAATGGCAAATGCTTCAAAGAATTCACTTCCCCCACTTCCCCAAATATCCCTGTAATCAAAAGAGCAGCTCTTTTGCTCCATTCACTATTATGGGCCCATTCCGACTCTTCAGTACTACGGCATGTCCTGTACCTGTTTGCAAGTGACTAAAATATTGTAACCCCAGCCTATCACAATACTGGATGCATCTGAGAACTGTAGGCTTGATTAATGCTACTTGCTTCCTAGAATTAAATTTAAAGTTTCCTAAATTTATCTGCTACAGAATACAACAGCACGGGTCACTGACCAGACACATACCCAGTGCCCCACTTTCTGCACCAGTACCAAATCCATTACAAGCTCTGTCTGGGCATCAGACCTGTATGGATGAAAAAATCTGGATCACGGTTTCCTTTTGGGGCAATTGAGAAATGCCTATAAAGAACGATTCTAGTTTTGTGTGTAGCCCAGTTGTACTCGGGTGTATGCTTCCCTTCTCCAATTGAAGGGAATTGTTAGCTGGCAGGTGTGCTGTGGGGGAACTGCAGACCGCTCAGTTTCCCTCCGTCCCTATAGCACCAGGCCAGGACAGTCAGGGGACTTAACTATATACACCTTTATTTACATTAACTTATCACAAGGAAAAGAAAAATGCATATAAACATATGTATGAGATATATTATATATATATCACGATATATATATGTGTGTATATATATATCGTACATATGTTTATATCCATGTTTCTTTTCCTTGGGATAAGTTAATGTAAATAAATTTGTATATAGTTAAGTCCCATGCCTGTATATATCATAATATATATATATATATCTATGTATAGATATATATGTATATATACATAGATATATATATCTATATCTATCTATCTATCTTTCTATCTATCTATCTATCTAGATAGATAGATAGATAGATATCACTAAACAAATAACATAAATGATACCCTCTGGGTAAATGCTATAAAACCTTACACCAGTGCTCTA
The DNA here is from genome assembly GCF_000455745.1 of Alligator sinensis. Lineage (NCBI taxonomy): Eukaryota > Metazoa > Chordata > Crocodylia > Alligatoridae > Alligator > Alligator sinensis. Next base: position 18,834 of record NW_005843131.1, on the reverse strand, counting down.
GATACAGGTAAGTCACGGGTCAGCATCTGATCTGAAACAGATAAGCCCCAAAATAAACACAGATAACCAACAGATAAACTATAGATACGTATGGGTGAACGATAAATAAGCCACACATAAATACAAATAAACAACAGGTGAAATAATAGCGAAAGGGGGTCCCAACAGAGCCCTAGGACTCTACTCATCTACTAATTTACAAACATGAGAGTTCACAAAATATACGGCATGACCTCACACCACTTATGGTGCAAGATCCTCAAAGATAAACTTAATCCCAAGGGGAAACCCCAATGCCCTTGGGCTTTTTCCCAAACCCTTCAAGGAAGCTGGGAATTTCAAGGGGCCCTTCCAGTGGGACCTCCACTTTCAGGAGCCCTTTACTACCCAGGGGGGACTCCCCCTCCCCTGCGAGAATCCTTTTTCCCTGCAGCTCATGGCTCCCAGGCCTGGAGCATGGCCCTCGTCCTCTGCACCAAGCTGCTCTCTCGCCTGTGGTGGGCTTCGGGGTCACTGTCCCCTGGAACGGGGCTCTGCTATGCAGGGCTTCTGGGGCCTCTGGCTCAGCCCTCTCTGCTGGCTCAGTAGCTCAAGCACCGTCTGGCTCCCTGGACTCAACCTTTTGCTATGGGTTGGGGGCCCGGGCTGCCTTGCGCAGCACCAGACTCGATCCGCTCCCGGACCCTCCGTGCAGCATCTCCTGCACCAAGCTCCCAGCCTTGTTCTGGGGGTTGAGAACTTGAGCTGCCCAAGCGCTCCGAAGATCCTGCTCCGTGCACCAGCCTGTGCACCGTGTCTTTGGCCGCACGCCAGAGGTTGTAGACCCAAGCCGCCTCACGCAGCTCCCAGGGTCTAGATGCCATGCACCGTGCTGCACACCGAGAGCCTAACCGCTGGAGCCGTCCGCCATTCCCCGCCAATGGAAATCTTTAGGGGCACTTCCGGGCTACTGCTTCGCCCTGCTGAGCAGCTCTCCTCAGCAGTTCTAAGCCCCGCTCTTCTCTCTTCTCCGTCCCGGACACGTCTCTCTTGTGCTGGGCACGCAGCTCCTTTTATACACTCCAGGGCTCCGCCCCTGAAGTCTTCCGGACCGGACGGTATTGCAGTCTTCAGTCAGGTCCAGGGGGAGCTCCTTCCCCCTTCCCCCCAGGAAAGGGGCGTGACTTAACTCCTCTTGCTGCCTCCTGATTGGTGGATGGGCTTCACCAATCAAAACAGCAGAATCGTATGCCTGGGACTCAACCCAAGTTCCAAAAGGCAAGCCTGCTACATGTGTGTGCATAGAGACACGTGTACACGTGTGTACGTGAGAGAGAAAGGGGATGCTCTATGGCGTATCGCTAGGAAGGATGATTGATAGAATTTAGGGATCGTGATGATTCTGATAGAGGTAAATTTACCTTCCAAAGGAGCTGGATTCTGTTCCTGTCGAGGGCAGCGGATGGCTTAAGGTTTGATGTTGTGTGATGCAGTTGATAAAAGTTTTATCAGTGACTTTAGTAGAGGAGGATTAGGCCTATAGACTGGAGAATGGCTTGTAGGTTTTTATACATCAGCGGCTGCAACTGAGAGTCTCAGGTCACTAGGAAGGACACATGAACAAATATGGCATCTCTGTCCAAAATTAAAGCCTATAAAATACTCCATTCACTATAGTGGATTCTTTTGCAGTTGCTAGCTGATGAAAGCCAGAGTCGTGGTCTATTCCCAGCTAGTTTTTGCCTGTGTTCATTTTAAAAAAATCAGTTGTGGCCTGTGCCATACCTTTTTTTTCCATAAATGTGAATCTAGGATCACGTGTGGCCCCATCACTCTCCTGTATGGCAAGAAGGCAGCCACACACTGTAACAACGTCCCCTGCACTCTACCCTGTGGGGCTGGTCAGGGTGAATTTATTTGCTGCTCCCTTTATAGAGTCACAGAGTTGGCAGGGTCAGTGAGCCCATCCCCTGCACAAATGCAGGATGTACTAGTCCTAATCTATCCCAGACAGATGCCCCCCGCCTCATCCAGCATCTTCCTGCAACCTTCCAGTGAAGGAGTGCGCACAACTCTGCTGGGCAGCTTGCTCCTACAATCGAATCACAGGGTTGCAAGGGACCTCAAGTGGCATCACGTGGGAATAATTTGCAGAAAATGCAGCAAGAGCTTCTGGCCCTTGCCTGGAATAAGCCACGTGCGTAAGCAACTGAGGGCAGGAGCCCCCGATTCAAATATTAGAGGCGTTTTACAAGCAAAGACATGAAAAATGTGTTCTGCCGTGTCCCCGTTAGGTGGTAGTGCAAGTTGCTATCCTTTCTCTCAGCACTCAGCTGAGGCTTGGCTTATAAACCCCTCTAGATGGTGCTGCCCAGCTGGAAATGACTGTCAGTTCTTAACCAAACTGCTCGTCTCCCTAATTTTGTTCCTCTGCTCTCTCAGAGCAGAGGGAAAGACTTCTGCCCCAGGGGCAAGCCAGCTTGTTCCCAGACAGTTCGAGGCAGCGGGAA
>NW_005843131.1:0-15982 GCF_000455745.1 Alligator sinensis | reverse complement strand
CCACTGCAGCTCAGGGCCTCCCACCAGCTCACCGGGAGAGACAGGCAGGCTCTGGGAGGGGGAAAAAAATATCAGGCTCCTCATTTCTTTTTTCTTTTCCTCAATGGAGCCTGCCCGCATGAGCTGCCACCGAGTCGTGCAGCCCCTGAACTGCGCGGGGCCCGGTGCTTCCCTCTGCAGCGGTGCAATAGTTCCACTAGTAAAGTTAAGTGATTACATAAGCACGCTGTTGAACTGAGCCGTACATATTTGTTGGGGGCCAATGTATGCTCAGCACTTTGAGGGATTGTGGACCCTGTAAATTCTATTCTACTTCAAGTGGATGAGGATCAAAAGATAGCAGGAATCCAATGCACAGACAAATAATATAATGCAACACAGTAATACTTGTCCTGCTTGATCCAGCAGGAAAACAAAAGCCAGAGCCCACAGGGGACTCAAACTCAGAGCTGTACAATTCTCTCCACTGTTTAATCCCTGTGGTTTGCACATAGACTCCTTGGCTTTGATTCAGTTCCTTTGCTTGAATAAACTAGAGCCTAAATTTGGAGAAATGAGTGTGCTCACCTCAAGAAGCATGTGGATCTGATGGAAGGTCTAGAGTCTTCATCATCTTCTAATTAGCCTATCAATTTCTTTCCTTTATATGCCTGGAGCAATAAGTGATGGGGAAAAAGCCCTGGGTGATCTCCATACGCAGAACAAGGGAGAAATTGAATCCGATTCAGTCTAAGCAGTAGAACTTCCCTATCCGATTTCTCCTGCTTCTGAAGTAAATTGAACTTCTTATTTGCCATGAATTTGTTATTTGCCATGTGTTTGGCACGGGGTTGAGCTATTCCACCAAACTGCTTAGTGCTACAGTATCTCGGGTGGCCTGCAGCACTGTACATGAGCCCTTTTGAGTGACTAATTAAGGAAGAGGCTGGTCTTTCAAATCACCCACCAGACAGATTCATTTCTACCCAGGGTGTTTTCCGGGCAGGTACAACAGCGCCAAAGGCTTCACTGATGTCAGCGGAGAGGGGCATACAAGCAGTGAGTATGAGGTTACCTTTTGGGTGTGCTATTAAAAGAGGTTAAATTGCTATAAAAATATCTTCTCACTCCTGTCATTCCTTTTTCATTTCCAGTGCTGGGGCTTGGCTGTATTGTTCCAGTCTGCTTTTCTCACAAGCAATCTACAGTTAAATACTAGCACGATCACAAACCATGCTGGCACTCATTAGCAATGTGCTTGCAAAGCATTGGCCCTTCCACACCAAGGCTATGCTGTATGCTATTGAATGCCCAGTATCTATTTAGTTATTTCCCCACAAGAGAGCAAACAGTGCCTCCGCAGAATGAGTGGTGTATCAAGGTCCTGCCCAGTGGCATTGCTGAAAGATTGCGTGGCAATTTCACAAGAGCAAGGGTGTGAGTGTCCATGACTAAATTGTAATGAGGTTAATCACACTGTGACTAAAATAATTCCTGTAGTTTCATTTGGATGGAAATATTTAACAGGCCCATTTAAAGTGATATTAGAGAAGATGCCAGAAAAGCTGCTCAGCCTTATGGGACAGATTCTACCACCCTTGCTCACAGTTACATTTGGCTAAACCAGTCATTGGGCCTGCTTATACAGCTTGTGCAATTACTCAGGCTAGACACAGTAGCCCCATTTTCTCTTAAAGGCTTGATATAGAAAATCATTTCAAAGAAGCTCTTCAACAGGAGTTTTTCCCACTGTGGCCATAGGAAGTTAACAAGACTCAGAGCAGGCCTGATCTAAATCCCATTACAGATAGTAGACAGGCTCTTTCAGTTTTAATGGACTTTGGCTCAGCTTCACTGGCAGGCTAGTGATAGCACAATACTGGAGAAATCAATGCAGCGTTCAACAACCCACGCTGCGTTCTAGCCACCAGCGCTAAGAGATGTCAGTCTTCTAAGGAAGGACATCACGTCTCCCCGAAAACCAAATCATATGTAAACACGCTTCCCCTCTGACCCAAACCTGCCACAGTGACATATTACTGAATGATCTCAAATCACACCATCACCTTCAACTAAGACATTGTCTCCGCATGAAGACAATGAAAGACACAAACATTGCTATTTCCTTCTCCCTGTTCCCACCATACCTGGTGAGCTAGTCTTATTATCTTTTCAAATCATTCTTCCCCAGTGATGCATATTTAACATACGTCATTTCAAATGCCGAGGGCTAGATCCACAAAACAACTTAAGTACATAACTCCTGCCTGTGTCCCAGTTTAGGGGGCTGAAGTCCAAAATTATGATCCCCAAAACCCACACACAGCTACTGCCTAGCCCAGCTGGCATCTTGACTTCAGTGGGCTTTGGCTCAATGCTAATACATGGTTGATTGTTCTGAACCAGGAGCCTGTGGATGTTATGAGACCCCGTTGTGCCACAGGTGTTGCAGGACTTGCTGACTATTGTTAAAAAACAGCAGTAATCTTTGATATAAGCAATACAGAAAAGTTCAGCCAAGGGAAAGGCTTGCAAGATTCATTCTCCCAAGCCCTGGTGGTACCTGAGCTGACTGGCACATGCTTGCACACCTGTCGTTGTGAAACATGCTATTTACTGAGTTACCGCAGAATACATTTTGAAAACACTGTGATATACTTTCTTTAAACTACCAAGACCTGTTTTAACACCTATAGGAAATGAAGAGTGCATAGGATGCAATTCCTGCGTCATTGTAATTGCAGCTCAAACAAGCCATAAGTGAGACCCAGAAATACTTTACCAGTCATTAAACTGGGGTAAAATACAGCCACGATAAGCAGCGCACTGCCATGTTACACAACAGTTACATGGAAGAGTGCAAAGTACGTTATGCAGTGGAAATTACTGTAGGAATTTAAAACAGGCAGGATGCATCTGAAGCATAATTTGGTAACTGCATCAGGATAAATGCATTTGCTTTGATGCATGAATACTGTGAGACCTTCAATAACCCCATCATAAAGGGGTTGTGCCCCTTCAGCACCATGAGAAATTTCTCTCCTGGCATACAAGCAAACAGCCCTTTCTTTGGGTTTTTAAATCTGAGGTCTTCCTTCCAAGTACAAGTCCTGATCCATCCTGCCTGGCATTATGCAGTCTGAAACGCGGCCCAGGCTGTGGGTGGGAGCAGCATCAGAGCTCTGGCTCAAGCACTATAGGAAAGCTGCTATCCCTAGTTTGCCAAGCATAAAAGGAAGCTACAGGTACAAGCTCAATGCACCCCTCCTTGTATGACATAACCCAGCTAAAGCTGCTTCCACAAAAATAACAGCCGTGATGTGAAGTGGCTGTTCTTCCAGGTCATGAAGTACACACTTATTGTTTAATGAGAATAACTCATATCACAACATAGGCATCTCTCAAGCATCACTTTGTAGGGAGGCATTACTGGAAGAGGCGCAGTTATCTAAGCCAGAAGCTCTCTAACTTTTTCTTATTGCATACCCCCTTCCAGATTTACCAGCTGCCTATGTACCCCTACCAGGATATGTTTTATATTTTACCCCCTTAAATGCCAGTTATTATTACAATGAAGATTAAATCTGCCATTAAACAAGTTCTCCCACGTAGCCCCCAGAGATGTCTTGTATACGCCCAGGAATACATGTGCCACAGTTTGGGAACCTCTGATCTAAGCTAAGAGTTAGGGATGGGAGCAATAAGGGATCAAGTAAATTTACAGCAGAAGAATTAAAATAAAACCTGGGGTAGGAAACTGAGCTTAAGGAATGGGATCAAAAAATGATGTATCCCTCTATCTCAGGGGTGTGGAACATACAACCCACAGGCCGCGTCCACCCCACAGAGACCCATAACCCAGCCCCTGGTGTTGCCCCTTGTGTGGCACTGGACCTTCCCCATACAGAGTGCCCAGGATGAGCACCACTGATGACGTTTGCTTGGGCTGGGCCCAGGTCTGTGTTGCCCACAGCCTCACTCAAGCCAGGTCCTGGGCTGTGGCACCCACAGTGCTCACTTGGACTGGGTCCTGGGCTGCCTGCATGTGGTATCTGCTCAGGCCAGCAACCTGGACTGGCTTGGGTTGGTGCCTGTGGGGTGGGCAAAGCTCCCTGCCACCAAAGACCCCTGGCTGGATCCAGTGGCTGTATGGGCTGTATCTGCTCTGTGGGCCACAGGCTGCTGACACCTGGGCTAGGGAACTGAGCAGCAGATGGCAAGTGGGACATATGGCAAATGATTAGCTCGATCCCTGGATAGCACCCTAAAGAAGGCACGCTAACTGGAGCAAGCATTCAGCAAAGGCCCAGGGGCAAAGGATTTGGGCACCAAAAACTCATTGCCCCAGTCAGCTGAGTGATCAGCTGCAGAGAGGCAGCAAGCAAAAAGGCCTGGTCAAGAAAAGCTTGCAAAGGACAGGAAGGGAATGCACTGGACTGCACCCTGTGACTCTTGGGTTACAATAAGCCGCCTAAATCCAAGTATCACCAAGTGCCAACTGGTTTCCAAAGCACATTTCAGTTACAATTCATTCAAATCTCAGCATAGCCTGGAAGAAGTCAGCAAAGTCCAGAGAGTGCCAGAACTGCAGTCACAACTTATTTTTACAGTGGTGAAGGACAGAGGCTCCTGCTGTGCTTTCCTTGAACACCAGATATAATCTGGACCTGAAGAAGGGAAGGAGGTTCCCTGCTGGCTGGTGATGGGAAGATGAATTTTCCACATTTTTGAAGTGGTCAGAACCCATGGGCTTTATTATGTCAATATTTATCCACAGCTGCCACGCCACAATGAGGACTAGCAAGAGATAGAAAGCAAGAAACAGTGAGAGTTTACATGCCCGTCTATGGCAACTGTTACTGTCAACTTTAAAAGGGAAACCGTTGCATGTCTTGTAAACCAGAGAAGTAGGCAGCCCAAGAAAACTGTGCTATCCAGAGACTTATAACGTGATGAATGATGTTAGCAAGGGTAAGTATCAATGAGGTCATGCTATGCCAAAAGTACTTCTAGACAAACAGGGGGACAGAGGTAATAAAGTGGGAAGTTAAGTCAATAAAGAAGCCGGCCGGACCCTGGTGGCCCCAGTCTTGCATGATGCTTCAACACCCACAGGTTTTAGTTCCAATGGGATCTGAGGGCATCTTATTAGTCAAAGGATCAGTCCATGTTTGACCAAACGGGGTGGTTTGTAGCATTTGCAGCATCCAAGGAGGTTGGCACATATTGCTGCTTCTCTCTTGTTATCTTGTTATCGTAGACAAAAGCTGAAGGCCAAGGGTACCAGATGATATTTCTCTTTCTACAGTATGACTGATTTCTTCAGCATGTGCTTTTGCTTTGGAGCAGTGCTGGCAGGGATAACCAGCCCATCATTGTCCAGAGGCCAGTTTTTACCATCGCAATGGTGGGCTTTGCCTTTAAAATGAGCAAAGCCTCACAACAACACACTGGGGTACTGCCGTGTCAACGGATTAGCTTGTGTGTACGTGAGAGCCCTGCTTGCAAACGTCACAAACTCCCAACCGGCTTGGGTCTATGCCGGCCTGGAGCAGCACAGCCCAGGGGAGCTTCAAGGGCTTGTTCCCCTGACCACTTACGGCGAGAGATCCTGGCAGGATGGACAGCGGTCCTGTTTATGGACTGGGATTATTTCAGGTTCAACTGATAAATGACCTAGGTGAAACTTCTGCAGAGAACTGCACCCCCTGCCCGCAGTGGAACCAAGGTAGCTCCAACTTAATAGTTGCTGTATTCAGGCAATTATCAAATATGAGAGGGTTACAGCAGGAGGGGGTGTTTTTCTCTTGACACTTTTTGTGGAAATTATTTTTCAGGCCACGTAGCTGTTTTCTTCCCCTCCCTTATAGGTGATTGAAATGCACCTGCTAGTTACCAACTGCTCACCTGACTGGAAGTCCATCCAGAGTTACTTTGCTCACCTCTAATAAAGTAGTCTTCCTTGGCTCTGAACTTCTCTATACCTGCAGGTCTGCTTCGCAGTGACTGGTCTCCACACACTACTGCTGTAGCTTCACCTAATGAAATCCTCATCCCAGCCTTCATTTTGTCATGAACGACACAGCTCATTTTCTCTCTTTTTCCCCTAAAGCGGTCCGGACACCAACATATGGAGATTTCCACCAGGCTACGGACTAGGATCCGTTTCACAAAGTATGACGCCAGAACCTTCCTAGAACCAATCAGCCAAGCGGAGAGAGATTACAGAAATAAAGAAAAAGAATGGGATGGTTTCTGATACCACCAAACACAGATTTCTAAACAGTAGCTATTTCAAAAATGGTTGAGTGATGTTTAAGTTTCTATCACAGTCATTCTCCCCAGTAAAAGTTTAATCGCTGTAGAGTGCATGGATGCCAAGACAGCAGGAAATTGGAACCCGGGTGTTGATTTGGGTTAAAGTTTTAAATACCAGGATATTTTCTATTTCAAATAAAGATCTGTAAATGCTGGGCACTGGGGACTACTGCTTGGAGTTGTGTGTTACAAGCATGAGGCTGACATGAGGGCAGAGGCAGTAAAATGCCTTCAGAGACTGGAATGTACAACCAATTAATAATTGTGTGCACAGGATGAATGTGTCACTGTGTATTCCCGACAAGTAGCCTTTCTTTAATTGAGATACACTTGTGTGGGTCTGAGCTGCATGCTTATGCAGATTAACCTTAAATCAGGATAGGAAAAAAAACAAAACAGCTCACTGAAACTAAAATGAGATGACTAAAGTCCTTGCAAATGTTACATATACCAGACTTAAACTCAGAAGGTCTTGATGACCCTTTAATTTCAAAATGAAAATGTATTAGCAATGGTATGCCCATTCTTATCTCCATAGTCTGGAACAGCTTAATTTTAAAGCAAAGCACACGGAAGTGCTTTGTTCCACCTGTAGATTATCCTGCTAGCTGGCAGAGTCACCACAAGCAGTGGAAGAGTCACAGAAACTGCTGTCTTCGGATGCCCCAACAGAAGCAGATCGGAGGGCAGGACTGGTGAGCATTCGCTACCCATCCTCCATGTAACAGCTGTCGTGATGACTGCAGCTCTGGACCTGATGTAGCTGTCAGGATCAAATGACACTTCCTAGACACAAGTAGAGCAGGACTTACCTGATAGCCAACAGCCTGACAGACAGACACTCCTTCTCCACACTGGTCTCAAACCAGTTTGTTGCAATATGACTTTTAAATGCACCATATGGCATCTCTCCTCCCTTTCAATGCAACGTCTGCAAGGCACTCTTCAAAGATCTGCTCCCTGGATTCTCTTGCCGGGCCCAGTTCCAGAAGGTCCAAAGTGTCTGCTAACAGGTGCTGATTGTGCAGGCATGAGCACGTGATGAACAGACCATTGGCCAAACCTTTGAGGAAGCAAGTGAGGAGTTTTGCCTGCATAATGCAAGCCTGCCAGGGTTGGGGCTCCTACAGAGAATTTTCCTAGCCAAAAATTTCTGGGGGGAAACAGAACCTAGACCGAGGTTTGCCCAAGCCTATACAACCCACTAGACTGGTAGGGTTAAGGCATGCCAGTTTTTGTAGTCAATAGGGAGAGAGATGGCCAACAGGGAGAGAGATGGTCACAGTCAGCTGCCTTTGGCTCCCCGGCCCAAATGATGAGGAATCCATCGACAGTTGGGCTTCTGAGTAGTCCATGCATAAGTCCAGAGCAAGACATTGTAAACACCCTCCACCACAGGGAGCAATGCATGTTGGGACATACGCATCACAACCAAGCGTTTCTCCTTTAACACTTCTTTTCCTTAATACATGGCAAATATACAAATTTGCTTTCAAAACGGCCCAGTGCACTGTGGGTGGTGGGACACTCTGAAGTCACATTCTTGCACGGCCCACCAGCATTTTCAAAGTGGTGACAGACATAGTATCCATGCACATTGCAGGCACTTTTACCAGCTGCCTGACAAACAGCCTTGTACCAGAAGGAAAGCAGAACCCCTCAAATTTTAAAAGCCATTTACTGCGTTGCTTTCCATTATTCTCAGAAGTACTAATACTCCCATAATAATCACACGATCATCTTATACTAATAAAATGTCTTTCATCCCCAAGTGCTTCAAAACATACACATGCAAAAATCACTTCACTTCTCAGTGGAACAAAGGCACCACTGGGGAAATTAAATGGAAAGCATGTAATTATGCAGGCTGGCGCCTGGCCAAGACACTGGGGTTAGCACTAGAACTGGTCAAAACAACCGAAAACAGGTTTGTGAAGGTACATGCTGATCGCCGGCTTGCATTCAATTCTTTGCTTTGAGGTCCTGCTGTTCATGACTCAAAATGGTCCCACCGGTGGGAATTCATGAAACTGTTCAGGAGTCCTGGAGGCATCTCTCCCTCCGATCAGAAGGGGGTTACTCATTGTTTGCGGAGGAGTACTTTTTACTTGCTGCTTTAAAAGTTGTGTTCATCCAATCAGGAACTTGAAACAAGACCACCCAACCCATCTCGCATCAGAAGCCACATGCAAGTCGCAATGAAGATTTTCCAAATGTCCCAACGGCTGCAAGTTTCTTGTCCAGACCATCTGGACACTGATTAAGCAAGGGACTAACTTTAAGCACTCACATAACCTCGTGCTTGCTCAGTGGCAGTCCACACACAGCGTTAATGTGCTTTAACGCCTGCATGTGTAGACGCTGGCCTATTCCCACTTACTGTGCAGTAAATTTAAGCCAGTGTAAATGCACATGTAAACACCACACCTTTATTTTTCTGGCTGCATTGCCATCATACTGGGTGTATTTCCCAGTATAATCCAATATGCCTGTGATAGTTTACCCTTTACACATGCAGGTGCTAAGGTGGGCTATGGCTGTGGGACTGAGAGAATACTAATTCTGATGGCAGACCATGCAATCGGAAATGCACTCTGTAACACTCCCCCTGAGTCTGAGTTTCAGGGCTCAGTGCAAGAATCATCTATTTGTTTAGGCTTTTGCCCAGGATAGTTTGGTTGAGCAACTGGTTGGAAACACAGTCTGGGATTTGCCTTCCTTTGTGATGACTGAATTGCAAACTGGGGACTGTTTTTGGTTGGTGCTAGCTGCAGACAGTTCAGGATGATGACATTTTTCTATTTGATTATAGGTATGGACAAACGGGCAAATTGTAATGAGTTAAAATGGAGGAGGGAAGGTGATCCAGAACAACAGTTCACATGCCTACACTTACCCTATGGCACGTACAAGCTAAACCATCACAGCTTATCCCTACTTCACAGAGGTCCAACTTCAATGAGTTAGCTTTCACTTCCTGCAGGCTAAGTGCAGACACACAGATGATTATCATGGAGCAGCTGACACAGCAAGTCCCTGCCTCAGATCTCATAAACTCCTGTAATTTCTTTGTCCATACATAGGTTACAACACAAATACATTTTGGTAAGGAATGGCCATTTTTTTGGAAAACTGATGTGAGCCCATGAATACATCTATATTGCTGTTGTTACTGAAATAGCCTTAAATATAACAGTACTCTGGACAATACGGCTTCGTTTTCACTCTGCTGACATCAAAAAAGGGAGTAAGATGTGCTCTTGCTCATGATGAATATTGCCATCAAAAGTCCTTGTTAAAAATACAGCCTTATATCAATGAAGGCATTTATTCTCTTTGCATTTGACAGTACCTATCTGAATACAGCTCCTTAATATAAAATCTGCCTCAGACTGTACTTAAATGTGACATGCAATGTCCCATGTCCCTGCTATATTTGTAAATAATGGTTTTGAATATGTGCCATGCATGTGTAGTCTTATTTGGAATATGGGACTACCTTTTGTCTCAAGATCAGCTAGAATTGAGTACATCTGCTAGAAAATAGCACTCTTGCTTTTCACCAAAGTGGCTCAATAAGGCTGGGTGTCTGTGTTTTCTTTTTCAAGTACTTTACTTTATAGGACTTGAATTGAAAGGGCTACGAACTGAATCCACTCATTGGTTACTAAAAGAACTGTAACAAGGTGCATTTGGGGATATTACATTGTTGTGCTTTCCTCATTAACACTGTATTTTTCTGGTGCACAACGAACTGTTCAGAAGAGTAAATTTGGCCGGGGTGTTATTCGTGTGTAGCAAATTGTCAGAAACAGAAAGCTTATCAGACACAATGAGCTAGATATGCGAGAGCACCAGACATTTCAATGAAGTTTTGCACCTACTTATCTGTCTGTACATTATTATGGAATATTTTAGATAATGGAAATGATTTCAAGTCACTCCTGCCTCTTGCTGAGTTCCTTTCTAATTGGCTTTCTCCACTGTAATTGACTCTAATCCCAGTCATCTCATCCCTTTCCTCACAGGATATCAAAAGCAGGAATACTGAGACAGAAGACAATTTGAAACTAGATATTAACCTTCTGCCTTCCCTTTCATCCACTGCCACCTAGAAAAAAAGTCACCATGGGAAGAGAAGAGACAAGAAAATTAAACAGAGGCAGATTCTGCCTTAAGGCTTGTTCCAAAACTGACTAAAGACTGTGGAAGTCTCTCCATTTATGTAAGGGGCTTTTGGTTCCAGCTCATTTTGTCCATCTTTACTCCAACCCTATTCCTTTTTTCTGTTGGGAGCTCAAACACAAGCCATTGCCCTACCTGCCATATGGCCATGAACCCCCATACTCCTGAGAAGAGCTATTTGCTATTTTAAGGGCTGTGGCTGGGATCTCAGCTTTACATCCGCAAGAGAAGACCCCTCCAGGATGTCCTTGACCCTGCTGGGTTAGTGATGCAGCTGGAAGTGATCCTCCCAAGTTCTTGGGACTTGCTGGCACTACTTTTATAGCACTCGGTGGGTGCATCTACACGTGTGCATTTATTGAGCAGTAACCAAAATTACTGTGCACACCTGCATTGCTCAGTAAATTTGGCAGCTTATGCCACCTTGAGTATAAATTTGATACCTGCATCATGCTGTATCAAATTTACGCCCAATTAGTTCCTGCGCAGTAACACACATGTAGATGCCTTACTGTGCAGTAACACTGTGTGTGTGGACCAACTTGGGGCTAACTTTAGTGCCAAGTCAGTCCACACACAGCGTTAATGTGCTTTAATGCCTGCACGTGTAGATGCTGGCCTATTCCCACTTACTGTGCAGTAAATTTAAGCCAGTGTAAATGCACATGTAGACATGCCTAGTTTTCCAAAAAGCACTCTCCGAAGAAGCCTCAGTCTCATCCAAATAGTGACCAGATCCTACACTGTTTAGCAGTACTGAGAACAGCTACTAAGACTGTACATGGCTGAATCTGACCTCAAGAAGAATGCACTTCATTTAAAAGCTTGTCTAAGTCAAATCTCAGCCGTGCAGTTGGTCCAATAAAAGATACCATCCACAAAAATCCTTGCCTCTTGCATATTTCCTGGACCATCACGCAGCTAAAACATCGCTCCAAAGCTGCCACAAGGCAGAATATGATTTTTCTGGTTCTTGGTGATCCTATGACACTGAGCAGCTATGTTCACACTCCTTCACAGCTTACAAACAGTGAAGAGATAGGAAGGAAGGAGAGGACATAAATATAAACTTCTATTTAAGTCTTTAATTATTTCCCACCTGGAAAAAAGAGCTACTACTTAATTAGTATTTACCCCAAGCTATACTATTATAAAGTTCCCCCTTCCATCTACCGTACAGAGACAACTTCTTCTCTTCTCCTTTTATTGCTGATCTGGTAGTTAAAAATTCTAGTTTAATTAGACCATACCTCCCACAAATACAGAAGTATTGGCACAGAAAGTATTAAAATTATACCTAAGATTTTCTGTTGTCAAAACAGCTAAAGCAGGAATCACATCCTTTCTTGGTGCAGTGTTTTCTTCTAGCTGCAGCTAGCCTTAGATGGACCAATGATACATTTTTGTTAACTAATTTTATTTGAAAGCACAGAAGGAGATAAATGCCACAGTTGTGGGTTTGGCTACAAATATTTTTAGTTCTCCTCTCTTCCCTAGTTAATATTTTTAGTGTGTGATCATACACAAATCTGTTCATATTTTTAATGCATTATGCACAAATCTGATATTTTTAAATGTGCTTTTCATTCCTCTGAAATTTTTGTTAACTATTGAAAGAGAAGTATTTTAATATTGAATTAGGAAGTCAATTTATCTTTTGTGAGAAACTTTAATTATAACTTTAATCATAATTGCAATGATTATACCTAATTATAGCTGTCTCGAAACAATTCAATATTAGTCAGTTGGAGAAGTTTCTGTCTGATGCTTGCATGGATATTCAACTTTTTGATATACTAAAATAAGTCAAATGTATCCTTTTCAAACCTTACACCGAATGTCTGTGGCCCTACTTTACAACAGCAAGTGGCTTAAATTTGGTGGTACTTAAAATATGCAGTTGAAGCATTTGCCACAGAAATGCTATCTAATCACCTGCCTGGGTCAGAGTCCTCTGCTTATCCACATTCAGGCACAGTACAGGCAACAAAACCTGAATAACCCTCCAGCATGCCTCCACTCTTTACTGGAGAGACCAACTTCTAGGCCACAAGTGTCTCAAGTCCACAACATGTGCTTACCAATAGTGTCTCATTGAGTAAGTCTTTGACAGGGGAAGCAGTCTAGCCCTGGCAACAGGGAGCTCAGCTCAGGCTTTTGGGTAGCTAGCTGGTTTCAAGCTAGGTGTCTACACTACAACACAATGGTCCCTTTCGCTTTCACTTTCCACATACTCCCCCATTTGCCCATAACCACCTGTTATCTCTTGCTTAGATTGCAAGCTCTCTGGGTAAGGATAATTTTTTTTGTATTGTGTTTGTACAGTGCCTAGCACAATAGAGTCCTAATCCATAATAAAGGTTGATAGGTGCAATGATAATCAAATAATGTGTTCATAACAGACACATAAACTCTTATACAAACCAAGCAAACTGTCTGGAAGACAGAAGGATAAACCCACAAGCAGTTACTGTATGATTATTCCCAGGTTGTTGTTATCAAGAATATGAATTATAACAACACACTGCTTATCTGTAACAGGGTTCAGCTCCAGAGGTAGCCCTGATGCCCCTGCAGACCACCCCAAACCCTTGTCTAATATCTCTCTTTGGGCACTCGCCCCGTCACCTCGTCTGCCATGCCTTGATGAAATGATACTCTTAGGAAAGGGAGGCTGCCTCAGGGCTCACATTTGCCTCTCCTGAGCTATAGACCTCTGAGCTCTCTGGCTCCACTTAACACTCGTCCCTCCTAGGCTCAAGCTCTCTCCCTTCTGGACTAGCGGGCACCTCCTTACCTCCCCTTAGTCCCTTCCACAACCCACCAGATATTGCTTACCTCCAGCTCAGATATTACCTAGGAGCCCTGTTGCCCAGAAGCTTGCCCATGGCTCCCAGGGCTAGACTACCTGGCCAGCTCAGGCCCTGGGTTTCTGTGCTTCAAGCCCAGCCCCTTCTGGTCAGGTGACTCTCTATTTGGCCCCTGCCTCACCCACAAGCTAATTCTCAAGCAGCCTCTTCCCCTCTTAAGTGATAGGTGTGCTAGGTGCCCTGTCACAATCTCTCTAGCACCTTTGATTTACAAACACTAAATACAGTCTTGTGAGATTAGCGTTATTACCGCTACGTTGCAGATGGGGAACCAGGACAAGAAAGTCTAGTGGTTCATCTAAAAATCAGACAGTCAGCAATCTGTTGGCTTCCCAGGTGTTTGCTTTAACAATGGCCTTACTCGTGACCACTCTGGGGGATCATTTCCTTACTAATAGAATTAAAAGAAATAAGGGCAGAACATGCATGAGCAGTTGAGGCCTACAAGACCCCATTTCCTTTTATGTTCCTTCAGATAAGACATGGGACCACTGCCTTAGAACCACCCTCCATACCACAGCAAGTTCTGAGAGCAAACACACATCACTTGTGTGCCTGCTCCATTTCTGGTAGCCAGAATTAACACATAAGACATTGAAATGACCTGAGGAAGTCTAAAGTGGGAGCCAGCCTCAGGGTCTGATCTGGTCTATTCTAACAAATATCAATTTCTGTTTAACTGACCAAACCCTTCTTGCCAAACTATGGACCGTCACCTTTTGAATACATTAGCACAACTTGGTATTAAAAACCTCCAAGAGGCTGGCTTACTTTAGGAGAACTTTCATATTTAAGACTTTAAAAGTACAAAGAGACAAGAGCTTGTTATTTCACTTATAATATAAGAAACATCCTGGGTACAGCGGGCAGCCATTCAGACAGCATGCCAACAACATACAGAACATACCTACCAGTGACTTAAAACTTTCAGCCATCAAAAGACTTGATATAAGTCCAAACAAATAAATGGGCAGCCTGATAGCAGGAACATTATTAGACAATGCAATTAGGAGCAGGGATCTACTTAGTTTTCTATTACAAAGTCCAAGTACCTTCCATGGAAAATCAATAGCAGTAATGAAGTCTTTAGAGTGAATGTCACAGAAACCCTAGTATTGCTCCCTGTCAGGGGCTGAAATTCTACTTGAGGGATTTTTTGGTTTTATTTTGATAGTAGGAAGTTTAGTGTTGAAAAGGGATTTCAGTGCTGCGCGCATCATTCCTGTGATAAAAAATGCTCTTTTTTTTTTGGAAGAGGTGTAAAGAGGAATTCTTAGCCCTGATTCACTACTTAAGATTTAAAGTATGTGCTTGCTACAGGAGAAAAACATAGTTCCTCTTCCTAGTCTTCACGCTTTCCTTATCATCAATCATACAAAATGAAGAGGGAATTGATTAAAACAGCTCAACACCATAAAAAATGAAGTGACATGAAAGTTACAGGTAAAATTCTAAAGTTCTGAAAAATATTTAGAGCTTAAAAGCTAGAGGAAGTAACTTGTCTGTGAAGAGAAATTAAATTTGGGGCATCACCGGTATAGTTACAATATCTCACCTGGCATCATGAAGCGTTTTAAGATTGCTAGAAAAAGAGAAAAGCAGAACTATCAAATGGGTGAGAAGCAGCTATGCAGAGCATGTCTACTACAACTGGAATTGGTGAAAAAAATTTCAGCTGAAATTTTTTGCCAGAAAATACTGATTTGATGCAACTCAAGTGCTTTACTGGAATGTATTGATTCAATAACAATTTTCAAATGGGAATTTGCTTAACCATTTCATTTCAAACAGGTCAAAATTTTGCCTACAGGACCGTCAGCACAATGTGGCTGAAGTGGAATGGTTTGACCTTTTCAAAACGTAATGTTTCCAAACATTTTATTTTGAAAAGCATTCAGAGCTTGCTACTTCATGTCCCATTTTCCAAACAAAGCAAACTTTCAAATAAAACCAATAAAACCAGTCCAGTCATTACCCATAAAAATGTGGTATATAGTGGAAATACTAACTGAGCCATAAATATAGCAATAAGAAACAATTATTCAGAGTTAATTCTTCAGAGTGTTGTTTTATTCACTGTAAAAATGGATGTAATTCAACTTTATATAGCCTTCTACCTCCTAAATCCCTGTCAGATGCTAGAATTATTAAAATAATCTTACTATCTGGAGAGACGCAGCAATTTCATACGTCCTCTGAAAGTCTGCTAAGAGAAATCACAGCATTTTATATCTGTAAAGAGACAATACTTATTTTGGAGGAAGAGTCAGAACAGCAACAATGTCAGTTGATAAATGCTGAGGGTTGGATGGGGGGTGATCCTGAGTTACTTTTCTAAGTAAGAGAATATATATGCCTTCATAAGGAAAACAGGGTCTTCTTAGCCCTGAGGACTACTTGATTTGATTTCTCTGATCCCAGCAAGAACAGATAGGAAAGACATTGTAACCATGATCTACCATTAAAGCTGTGAATGGAAAGGTTTTATTCAAGTGAGAAACTGGGGAGCCACAGGCTCCGATACAAGTAATACCCTTGTTAACTTCTGATCCAGCCAAAAAGCTACATGAAGCCAGTCACATAGGGCCAAGGTCTTCTGCTAAGCCAGGGGCAGGCAATTATTTCGGGTG
>NW_005843130.1:338772-340303 GCF_000455745.1 Alligator sinensis | reverse complement strand
CAGCCACTCGCAGCTTGCATGGGGCTGTCCTCAGCAGGCACAGACAGCGCCATGCGGGCTGCAAGCAGCTGCAGCACTGGGCAGCATCAGCTTGTAAGTTGCCTCCACTGCCAGCCTCGGCCTGCGCTGGCTCCGGATTCCCTGTCGGGGCGAGGCACAGCAGCAGCATCCCCACTTGCCACGCTGGGCAGTGTTTGCCACTGCCACCTCTGGGATACCCAGCGTGTGAGCTCCAGGTGGGCAGCAGCAGCTAACACTGCCCGGTGCAGCAAGCGGCGGGGCCACAGCTGCTGCCAATGGGAACAGCCCTGACAGGCGATCCCGGAGCCAGCGTGGGGCCCAGGTTGGCAGCAGGGGCATGTTACAAGCTGGTGCTGAGTGCAGGAAAAGCGGCTCTGCCCCTGCCCCATGGCTGGTGCCCCACACTACAGCCACTCACAGCCCGTCTGGGCTTCCCCTGAGTCCTGCTGCCCCTGGTTCCTGTCATTTTTGACAGGAATCAAAGACAGATAAATATTAATTTTCTAAATTTTTTAGGGTCCCTGAAGGCCGAATAGAATGGCCTTGTGGGCCGCATCTGGCCCATGGGCCGTATTTTGCCCATCCCTGCCATCAAGGATTTGGAATATAATCAAAACTATGCTACACTTGTGCAATGGTTTCAATTGTATATATGATCTCAGTGTGGCACATTTTGATTGACTAGAAGGTTATGTGAAAGATCTGGTAGCTATTATACACAAAATGGGATGCATGTTTCCTCCATAAAAGTTGTCTTATAAGCAGGGATCCGGGTTTTCTGTTTCCTATGGAAAAACAGAGAAAACCACAGATTTCCTATTTTTATCAGAGAAAACGCGGATTTTACCTTTTAGCAGAAAAAGCCAGGGATTCCCGCTTTTGCAAAGAGCTCTGCAGGCTGGCAGAGCTCCAACCTGCAAGAGCTGACTTGAAAAAGTGCGGGGAACTCCCAGTCCTGTCTGGAGTGGAAGGGGGAGAGAGAGGGAAGGGCGGGGCCTAAGGCTTTTAGTCCCAGGGCCTCAGCTCAGACTCACTTTCCTTCTCAAGCCTGCAAGGTTAGGTAAATGGAGCTTGCAGGGGGCTGGGAGGGAAGCTAGTTGTGGGGACTGAGGGAGTGGGGAGGTGTTGGGGGAAGCCCTGGAGTGCCTGAGTGACTGTACGTGGATGGCCAGTGGCACCAGCAGCGCAACTGCTCAGCACCTCCATGTGTGGCTTCACTTAAGGACCAATAGCGCTGCTCACGGTCCACATGCAGCTGGCCAGGCACTCTGGTAGGGAGTGGGGAGGTGTTGGGGGAAGCCCTAGAGTGGCCTCCCGGCCTGCGTTGCATGGAATCAGAGTGGTCCTGGAGTGGCCGCCACTGCCACGCCCCACGCTACTTGCCTGCAGAACTGTGCAGCCATGGAGCTGTGCCCACAGAGCTTGCCTGCAGAGCCGTGCAGCTGGCCATGGGAAGGCAGTGCAGGGCACAGCAGCAGCAAGGAAGGCAGGAACGGGGGGGGGGGACCTC
>NW_005843130.1:329172-338759 GCF_000455745.1 Alligator sinensis | reverse complement strand
CCACCACTGCCGCTGCTGCACCCCGTGCTGCCTTCCCGCGGCTGGCCGCAAGGCTCCTCGAGCACAGCTCCAGGGCACAGCTCCAGGGCCACACGGCTCCGCAAGCAAATGGCTCAGGGCAGCGGTGCCCCTCTGTGGGCTGCACACAAGCCTCCCAGCTGGCTAGGGTGGGTGGCTCGCACACAGCGGCCAGCACCACCACCACACTACTGCCACTGCTGTTGCATCCCTCACTGCTTGCCTGCAGAGCCGTGTGGCCAGCCCTGGGAAGGCAGTGCAGGGCGTGGCAGCAGCGGTGTGGTGGCCACTGCATGCGAGTCCCCCTGGTCGGCTGCCCGGGTGGCTTGCGTGCAACCTGCAGACAGGTACCGCTGCCCTGTGCCATTTGTCTGTGAAGCCACTGCCCCCTCACTGCCACCGCCACTGCCGTACCCCACACTGCTTTTCCACGGCAATTTTTTATCAAGGAAACCCAGGATCCCTGTTTATAAGCCAGGAAGCAGTGGGATAAACTGACTTGCCAAAAGTCAAGCAAATTAAAACAAACACCAAAAGATTCTTCAGACACATAAATAAAAGAGGAGGGAAGAAGGGTGACCACTGTGCAGTGAGGGTGGAGTCACAATCAAAAATAATCTAGGCATGACCCAAACACTAAATACATACTTTGCTTTATGTTTTCAATAAGAATGTTGAAAAAGGCAGCATTTTCTTCCTGAGCAGCAGATACACTTTAACACCCATATATTAGTCAGGGCTGATTTCTACCATGTTTCTGTTGCGTTAACGTACAAGTATTTCAGTTGTTTCTTATGATAATTTTTGAGCTAGATTAGGTAGTCTTTCACTAACTACTTGTCTACTTGACTCCTACTCTCATCCTTGCTGTCTATCCTTTTACTCTTTTCTGCATTGTCATATCCTTATTCTCCTTATTTCCTCTGTTTGTGTAGTCAGGAAGTTACATACATCTCTCCCCTTATTGTTTAGTTTAAAGCTGTTTTTATCAGTCATTTCAGCCTTGATCCCAGAAGGCCAGTATACCATTACTCACATGGAGTCCATTGATCAAGGAAAGTCCCATTTCTGTAAATGTTTCCAGTGGCTGAACACCCCAAAATATTCCTCACAACACCAATCCTTAAGTCATCCATTTCATTTTTGCAGCCACATTTTTGCATCAATGGATAATGCAGTCTGTGTGCCTAAATTAAGTTTGTGTACACATGTAAATTTTTAACATTAACAAAAACTTGGGGCCAGGTTACATTTTACATGTGTAATACAAAGAACACTGAGACAAACAACAACTAGAACATTAGAGACTTCCTTTGAAAATATGTATGTGAAAAGGTTATGTTGCCAGGAATATTTCATTACACTATGTTCATTCCAAGAAACCTAACCTAAGCATTGACAAGTCACGTGTGCTGACTATGAACTAAACGCAATATTACACTGTAGTTATTATTTGTAACTAACAGATAAAAGTGGAAGGAGCAAAACTTCACATTCAAATGCCCATGAACTGCATTTCGGCTAAATTATAGATCAGAATTTCACATATAACCCATACTTTATAAAGGACTGAATTAAAATCCAAAACCAAAGGCACCTGAAGTTTGGAAATTCCTGAAGTTTGGAATCTACATACAATTTCTGCACCACAAACTATTTTCTGCTTGCATCTTATGATACTCTAAAACAATATCTCACCAGTTCCAAAGGAGAGGCGTGTAAAAACGTATGTACTATTTAAAGACTCTAGAGGACAAGAAAAATATCTGTGTGGTTAAAAGACAAGAATATGAGTCAGAAGACCTGCATTCTCCCTATCAAGTTTGACACAGGGTTTGTAAGTAAACCCAGACAACTCATAACCTCTCTATGCTTCAGTTTTCCCAAATGTAGAATGCAAAATCTACTATTCATCTCTTGGAATGATGTGAAGCTAAATTCATTAAAGTTCATAAGTCCCTAAAAGATTCTGGAATTGATAGTTTTATGTAACATATTTTATTGCTGCTGTTTTTTAAGATAATCTCTATTTAACTTGCACAAAATAAAAGAGTATCTAGCTTAAAAGTTTTGTATTGAATGTATTAAAGTTCTTTGTGACTATTATGTACTGTTTTTCTTCATTGGTACACCATAGCTCAGCTGCATACATTTTGCCCACTTGTCAAGTACCTGTTCTCTGCTTCTACTGATCCTCTCGGACAACAAATCAGAGTTGTTTCTTTCTTCATCAAGTTCAAGTTCTAACTGAGACATCTTCTCCTAAAAAGAGCAAAGGTAGTTCAACATGTTAGTGCTTCTGTTTAAACAGCTAATAAGCCACACTTAAGACTGCAAAGCTTAAGTTGCCTGAAAACATCTTTAAATAGGGCAGTGCCTGAACATTTGTAGAGAATGCAAAAAATTACCAAAACACTTATTTGCGTTATACTAGGAAAGCCTCCAAGAGTTTACTGTCAAGCAGAATATTAATTAGTATAAAATATTTACCATATTACTCAATTGCAAAACAAGGTTTTTTCCCCCCATTCAAAACAGGGAAAATAAAGCCTCATCTTAGAACTTAGTATCAAGTGAAAATGCAGTCAGAAGAGATGGCAGGAATCTACTTGGTGAGGAACAGAGAAGTGAGGGAGCTGGTACAGAGGCACAGGGAAGCGTGGGAACCAGCATGGGGAGATGGGGTATTCCTTTTTTAAAAACAGGAACTTCAGTGTAACAGGTGTCCTCTCAGGACTTCTGTCTTCCATCCGCACAATTCTACCGCTAGCTTCCAATGTGAATTTGGATTTCTCTTTTCACTATAGCAACATATATTTGCAGTAAAAAGGAGCTTTGAGAAAAGCCCTTAAAAAGTTCTTTTAAAGCCAATTTAAGCTGTGCTATAAGAAAAGGTTATACTGCTGCAACTCCTGTGTCCCACACTGGGGAGGGGAGCCTGTCACTGACAGCCCATCACCTCCCATTGGAAGGCAGCAAGCAATGCTGCAGATCCCTGGAGACTGGGAGAGCGGCAGGCTCCAGAAGTGCTGGAGGGTGGCAGGCTGTCAGTAAGCACACTGCTGCACCTGCTCTTAGGAAGTGGGGACTGCAGCTCTGCTCCCCAATCCTGATGACAGCTGAGCATAAGTGTTCATTAACTGTCTAACCTGCTCTCTCTTCCACCCCTTCTTGGTGGGGGATAAGGGCTCACAGACTACTGTGGGATGCTGGGAACTAAGACAGCCCCTGTCCCATCACACACTGCACTGGACAGACATTACATGTAGTGCTACAAAAAGGAATGCAACAAAAGTTCCTATTTCATCCAGAAGCATTTCTGTAGTGCTTCCACCATTCTTTTTTATCACTACAAATGTAGTGGTGTCTGTCCGTGGCCTGGGACAGATTCCAATCCTATGGCCAAGATCCTAAAAGCTACCTAAGCTACTTGAAAATCAGGAAGAATTAGACACCAAAGGAGGAATTAGTTGAGGAACTGAGGAATACTTTGGGGAACTGAATTAAAACCTTCCAGTTTTGGTGCCAGGTAAATTCCAGGAAAACTACAAAGGTAACTGAAAAACATTTTTCATGTCAGTAAAAGAAAGCATTGAAAGAATTCACAGAAGAGCTGCCATTCAGAATATAATATGCAATATCTGATTTGCTGAATGCTGACCTTGGGATGTGCCAAACCTCAATGCTCTTGCATTACCAGTACACAATTTTTCTGTTAGGCAAGGTCAAATTATTTTCTTCCTTCCAACCCCCAACCCAAGTAAAAAATAAAAAAATAAAAAAGCAATTCCAGTCAGCTTTAGCAAAATATCCATCAGGCTTATGCATCTGAAGGATCCTTAGTCAAAAACTGCCTTTTACCTCCATTAGTTTCATCTGTCTTGCCCGATCATCTTTCAAATGGTTTCTGGCTTCCAGTTCATATTCCAGGCCTTTCACAGTCTGTTCCAGTAACTGGATTTTTGTAATTGCCTCATCCTGGGCTCTCTGGTGATTCCGTAAATCCTCTTCCATAAGATGCATCTGAAAAAAAGAACGCAAGTTATGTGATTCACAACACAGTTCTCTTTGGCAATAAATGTGCTATACAGATCCTGAGGTATTAAAATACTTACACAGTGGGATAGGAATTATACAGTACTATGAGCTTACTGAAGTCATTTTTACTTTTTCCACAAGATGGCACTGAGTAAAAAAACGTGGACAGGAATTCTCAGCTGTTACAATACTTCAAATAACAGGTTTCACAGCAATAATTATATACATTTGAATTTTTACTTCAAGGCAACTAGTCAATTCTGTACAACTAAAAAGAAGACAATAAAGCTCTGTGGAACTTTATGTCTTTGGTAATTCCCAATGCCTCCCTCCCTTTTTCACTTTTTTTTTTTTTTTATATAAACTCCACCTTTATAAGTGCAGGAAACACAGAGCGAAGGAAGAGAGAAGAACAGTGGTGATTCTTCATACTAACATGTCTACACATTATTATTAACAGTTTAAAACCTAGTTTCTCAAATGGAAAGAAAGAAAAAAAATATAAGTTCTGTCCAGGAAATTCAAACTACTAAAATATACTGCATACAGAAGACATCCATGGCCTGTCCTTTCTTACAGTTTTTCCAAATCCCAAACCAGTGCATGCAGATACATAAAGGGGCTGGACTGATTTTATGATAGAACTTGCATGCTAAAAGGCAGACATTGCCAGGCTGTGTCCAATTCTTGCCTGCACAGGCAGCTTTGTCATTTAAATCTCTACCTTAGCTCATAGAAAAGAAAAAGATAATGAGTGTCAATTTCTTCAAAAAGCTCAGGGCAGCCTTTTTTTTTCTTTTTCCTTTTTCTTTTTAAATTGCTGTTAGCCTTTTAAATGACTAAAAGCTATTTCACTGTTCTCAATTTTGCTTTGCAACAACATTAAAAGAGCAACAGAATTTCAGTAGAAACAATGTCATATCATTTTGATACATCCATATGTCAAACATACTCTACATTTATCTATTGTATCCAGGAAGCCCTATTTCCCTTGCAGAAGTAACACATTGATGATCAACTTAAATAATTCGATCACAAAAGCATCTCGACTGAGATCACTCCCTCCTGATAAGTGCACAAGAGAAATGATATCAAAGATTCATTGTTCTGAAAATTGTCTGAGCAGAATTCTAGGTCAGAGGTTAAACATGTCATTGGATTTATGAACCATTACCTCATCCTGCATTGTCATGGTTGTCAGGCGTGATTTTTCTACCTCAAGGCTTTTCTCTTTTAATTGTCTCTGCATTTCTGTAAGTTCTCTGCAATTTTTCTCCTTACAGTCATCAAGTTGATTCTGAAACTCAAAAGTGGATGTCCGGGAAGCCTCTACAATTTCAGCCATCTGGCAAAAAAGGAACATAGCATATAACATTTCCCAAAGTAAAGCAAAGCGACAAAGGGTTTGTGCTGACTTCTACTGCAGTAAAATGTTTTTGTACTTATCCACTCTCTCTTATATTACATCAGGATCATTAATTAATCATTTAAAGAATATTATCCATGCTGTATGTGAAGAAATTAATAAGAAAAAAGATGCAGCTTTAAAATTGTGTTTCCAAAATGTGTGGCAAGAGAGTCCCCAGAGCATACTGTTTGTGTCAGCAGCACTTGCTGTTGATCAGCATTTTAGCCTGTATGAGCCATGCTTTATCATAAAAAAACTAAAGCCGTATGTTAATACATAGATGACAAAAGTAATGCAACAAAGCAGCAGCAGCTGGAAAAATTAACTGTATATTATTGCAGTCCAGCTGATGGTTATTTTTATCAAAGACTGAGGTTATTTTTTGTACTTAATGGAACAGAATTCAAATATGACATCTTGTTTTAACAAAACAGGACTGTTTTACAGTGGCATTTTGGGATAGCACTGTTCCAACTATTGCTCCTGTCCTGAAAGCTTGGATTGATAGTCACCAGGTCAAAGATATTAACAGAAAAGTTCACATTACACTTTCATGTACACACTAAAACCAACCAAAAAAACCCCCCACTTCTCTGCAATTTGGCAGCTTATTTGCCTTTTTCCCTGTTAGAAATTTAATCTCCTGCAGCCTCTTTTCAGCCCATCCATACCTCCTTGTGTAACTTCTCAATGGTCTTGTCTAGTTGCCATCGTTCATTTTCCATTTCATTCTTTATCCTCTTCAGTTGTTCCTTCTGGTTAATTTCATCTTTTAACAGTTCGCTTAACTGTTGCTGGTCCTTAGAAATATTACTGAAGTTTCTCTGCAGCAAATGGGAAAGTTGCACTATGAAATATAATGACAACCACAGCTCTTGGAATTGTTAAAGGGATTTCATGTAACACACTACCACATCCCATGCAGCAGCAATGATATTTTACATTCATTGAAAATAAATATTTATTTTGTATTGTAATATAGCATCAAACAGAAAGGGGCTACTGAGTCAAGGTTTAGTACCCAGCCTATGAAGAATTAAATATTATGCTGCTAGTTAATGCTTACCGGTAAATAAAAACAAGTTCCTGAAATGGTGCAATACCTTATTGGTGTCCTTTATTTAGTTCTATTACTTGCAAAGCACGTAGTCAACTGCACTTCAGTAGCACCCAGCATATTGTACCTTCTGCCATAGAATTCTACTTGTATTTCAGGCTTTGCAATTTCTTTGTTCTCATTGTCTACCTGAAAGGATTCCCAAACCCAATAGTACAACTGAGGGTTGAGGGGAGGAAGGGGGTACCTGGGGCAGAAACCCCACAATCAACACAACTGGAACAGAGATCTGTCCTGCTATGCCTCTGTCCAAACACCTCTATTCGCTCTGCCTGTTTTGATGTTTTGATTAGTTTAATAAGCTAAGTATTGTTCCAAAAGTGTACAAGAAATAAATAATAAAGTAACCATTCATATTTTAAAATTATATTTTCATAGCACCTGAAAGCTTCCATCAGGAATAGGTTTCAATTGGCAGGCATTGTCCAAACAGATACAGACAATGCCTAGCATGAAGATCCTTGTCCTGAAGAGCTTTCCAAGTAGAGTAACTCCTCCCAAATACATTTTACATTGTTATCAAATCTGAACCTACCCATATGGATTAATCTTTCGATGATCTACACAGCTCTACTATGCATTCACATATTGACCTGGGAGCTTCAGAGCACCATATATGCTGAAAGACTGAGGGAGACTTGGAAGAAATTTACCTGTTCTGTCACTATTGCTCAGTGGTAGAATCTATGCTTAAGAATACACCAGTTTCAACACTGCAAGGTATTAGTGACACAAAGCTGAGAGCTGGGATTCATTTTTCATTGCCTATTTACAATGTGGAAAGGTCCATTTTAAATCAGTCTTGTTTGTCTTTTTTTTCTTTTCCTTAAAGCCGGTAATGAATGGCAGGAGAATCTAGCTATTTTCTGAAACAATGAATCTTGCATTGGTGGCTTTCACTTCTTGGGCACCATTTGCCTTTTTTGGAATTCCTAAAAATCCCACCCCCCCACCCACCCGCCCAACCAACCAGCCATAAAGTATCAGCATGTAGAGAACAATGCCAAAAACCATTCGTAGTGCAAGTGTTGCATCATCTGCTAGTACAGGAAAAAAAACCTAAGTGAAACTTACAGCAATAGCCGGTGCAGAAAATAAAACCAAGTAGTCTCAAACAGATGATAGTAAAAGAGAGAGATGGTTTGCTGCGTTAGTCTGAAGTCAGACTGAAGGTCTGGTGGCATGGCGGGATGGCACCGTGAAGACCAAATTGTTCAAAGAGACATAAGCTTTTGAAGGCACCACAAGCATCTGATGAAGTAGCCTGTTTGAAAACGTATCCCTCTCCGAACTAGTTTCTAAGGTGCAATCCTGCCCTACCTTCTGTCAAGCTGAGATGTAAAAATGAAACAAGCAGCATAATAAATCTCTTTCTTAAATAACCTGTGCTGTTACTTGCAAAATATACAAAATTATTTTTTTAAATGTGCAATTTTGCTTGATAATTTCCTTTTAATATAATTCCAGATATTAATATTGTGTGCACTACTAAGTTTAAAAATATATTTTAGAATGCTTAGGAAAACATATTGCTACCCCCGTAAGAATTTCATAATGTGATATTTAATTAAAACTCTAGTTTGTATACCAAATAAGAAAAGGGATTTGGTAAACAACAAAGGTAAAAATGCTAAAATGCCATTCAGTTCTTTGATATTCTTGGCATCCCTTCCAATTCTGTAATCTGATACTTATTACAAATGAACAGAGAAATCTCTGATATGAATTGGAATTAAGGATATATGCCTAAAACTGCATGCACAAACATAAAGCAGTTATCCCCCAAAGCCTCATTCTACAAGAGAACTAGTCAAGCTGGCACTATAGAATTTTAAGAACCCTAGAAAGGTTCAATTTTAGCATCGCAGTGCTAAAAGCAGCAGAATTCTTGGGTCCCTGCTAATGTGCTATATTCCAACAGGCTATAAAAACCTCACATGCTCCCCTATCAGTCTTTCACAGATCATTTAACTTTACAGTTTGTTTACACATCCTTGAAAAACAAACCACACAGACACAGATCTGTGAAATATATTGTGGCAGGATGATGGTGCCAATAGGAAGCTGTTCCGTGCCTGCAGCATATTGAAAGGAAGGCATAACATCAGAACAAATCTGGTTTTGCAATTTAAGAATTAGCAGCAGAAATCAATCACTGATATCACCAGCAATATCTGCTACAAACACAGAAGCTATTTTACATGTGACTATATTATATTGTTCATGGGAATTTACAGACAGGAAGTACTTTAGTAGACTGCAAAGCATGTCATCATATTTTGCCTGGTGTTCCAATGTGGCAGCATAGGACATCAAATTTTGAAAATTAATTCTTTTCTTCACCTACTGCATTGAGCCATAGTCTAACATGCTGAAATGGAAGCTGGTATAGTCTATATCAGGGATGCTCAACCTCTGGCACACAGGCCAAATGCAGCCCATGAAGCCACTGCATTTGGCCCACAAGGCTCCCTACGGGATGGAAAATTTGGCAGCGGGGGAGCAATGATAAAGAATATGGCCACCCTCCTCCTCAGCACCTTTCCCCACCACCAAATTACCAAATCACAAGCCCCATGCAGCTGGTTGGAGCCAGGCCACTCTCCCTTCTCTGGTGGGGCCAGGTTGGGGCTGGACTGCCCCCTTGTTCCCCTTCTGCATGGCAGGAGGGTGCCTGCCACTCCTGCCCCAGGCACCAGATCCAAACCACCAGTCAGATCCAGTCCAGGGACAGCCTAGGCACTGTCCATCTAGCCCATCCAGGAAAAAAGTTAAGCATCACTGGTCTATATCTTCATTTATTTCTGCCATCCATACTCTTTTTTTTTCTATTTATGATTGAGTAAGGAAGAAAACCATGAGTGTTGTAGTTTGGATGCCTCATGCCACCATTCTTCTGTATGGTTCTGGCTCCTTTAATAAACTGTCATAGATTCATAGATGTTAGGGTCAGAAGGGATCTCAATAGATCATCGAGTCCGACCCCCTGCATAAGCAGGAAAGAGT
>NW_005843130.1:317506-328702 GCF_000455745.1 Alligator sinensis | reverse complement strand
CTTCTGTGCCACCCAGCAGGTCATTTCCTAGGCAGTAGGTGTGCTGGACATTTTTCCTCCCTAGGTGCAGCACTTTGCATTTCTCCTTGTTGAACTGCATTCTGTTGTTTTCTGCCCACTTGTCTAACCTGTCCAGGTCTGCTTGTAGTTGTTCCCTGCCCTCCGGCGTGTCCACTTCTCCCCATAGCTTTGTGTCATCTGCAAACTTGGACAGAGTACATTTCACTCCCTCGTCCAAGTTGCTGATGAAGACATTAAAGAGTATCGGTCCAAGGACCGAGCCCTGCGGGACCCCACTGCCCACACCCTTCCAGGTCGAAACCAACCCATCCACCACGACTCTCTGGGTGCAATCCTCCAGCCAATTCGCCACCCACCGGACTGTGTAGTCATCCAAGTCACAGCCTCTTAACTTGTTCACCAGTATGGGGTGGGATACCGTATCGAAGGCCTTCCTGAAGTCTAAGTATACGACATCCACCCCTCCTCCTGTGTCCAGGCGTTTCGTAACCTGGTCATAAAAAGAGACTAGATTGGTCAGGCACGATCTGCCTGCCACGAACCCGTGCTGGTTTCCCCTCAGCATAATTTGTCCTGCCGGGCTCTCGCAAATGTGAGCCTTAATAATTTTTTCAAAGACTTTGCCAAGGATGGAGGTGAGACTGACTGGCCTATAGTTGCCCGGGTCCTCCTTCCTCCCCTTCTTGAAAATGGGGACCACATTGGCCCTTTTCCAGTCCTCCGGGACTTGGCCCGTGTGCCACGAGCGTTCAAATATTCCTGACAGTGGCTCTGCAATGATGTCGGCCAGTGCCTTAAGTACCCTCGGATGGAGCTCATCTGGGCGTGCCAACTTAAAGGCATCCAGTTCTTCCAAGTGACTGCACCATCTCAGGATCTACGCATGGAAGTCTGGCGCCTTGCTGTCTTCCATGATAAGCGTTTGTCCCCCCTCAGTTCAGCTGCACAGTACATCCTGGAAGTCTGAGTGCATGTATTATGGGAGATGTAGTTCAACACAAGAGTTCAGCTACTGCATATCTTACAACTCCCACTTGAGTGGCAGAACCATTCGGCCAGTGCTCCAGTACAATTTATTGTTGGGTGGAGAACTAAAGACCGTTTACAGGAAAAGACATGTATATCTTAAGCATGGAAAACTGTACACATGTCATTTCTGACCAAGTCCAACGAAATCCTGTTGGAAATAGATGAGCACAGCGGACCATGGCATGGCTGCTATGCAACCTGCATGTTTACATCTTTCAAAGAGGCCATAATAGGCTACCTGATAGTCTCAAGGTTTAGAGTGTTCTATTGCTTCTTGGGGGAGGGGAGGGTTTATCCCAATTCTGCATATTTTTCTCTTTAGAGTCCATTTTAAATAATTTAACAGATATCAACATTATGGTCATCCAACCAACTCTACTGCCACAGCATCATTTAGACTAGCAGCATGAAAACAAACAAAAAAATTACCACTTATGGGAACAGGATATGCTTTTGAAAGTGGTCATAATATGTTGGCAATGGATATATTTGAAAATATCTTTTTAGATTAACAATGTATCAAATCAAATGTAGAAAAAATAGGATATAGCTTTGGAAATGAGCTTTTAAAACATGTTATAAACACCATACTATGTATTACTGTATTCCTACTATTGTTCATGGTAAGATACTTGTCATACTCCACTTCTAAGTGACTTCATCATTTTCCTTGTGCAATATATACCACTAAGGCTTATATTTCTTTTTCAAATTGGGAAACTAAGAAGAAATAAATGGTGATGAACAGTTATCATTTTCATTCTGAGAATATACATGAGAGAGACTAACAGTATCATATGACGCAAAGGGAACAACTGATTTTTCACATTTTAATTGTCTCTCCCACCTCAAGCATTGAAAAAAGATCGTCAATAATAATACTGAACACTCAAATAAGTAAAATACATCAGTCTCCCAATGCCTTTATATTACTTCATTTAGTAATGCTCTGCACAACATCTAAGCATTCACATAGAATTAACTTAAGGTGTAATTCAAGTGTTGCCCCTAATGCGAGTCCCATCAACACACAAGTACTTTTACCCTAAGTAAACTTAAGTTGGGTTAGGTAGCCTGCCTGAAGGTCCTACAGGTTGCAACTTGAACAAATAAATTGCCTACTATTATCATAAAATCAATTTTTTCTCCCTAATACAATCACTATGAATAGCTTGAGTGTTATTTCACTATGGCTAATCTCATTTGAGGGAGGCTTACTCTAGAGAACTTATCTAGACGTTAGTTAATTCTGTAGTGAAGACATGAGAGCAGTATGTTTTTCCACCTGTGAACAAAAGGCCAAATCCTGATCCCACTAAAGTCAGTGGCACAACTTTCATTAACTTAACCCAGAGGGATTATTAACCCAAGGTACTTTAATAGAGAGCATTATATTTTTTAAAATAGCTAGAGGATTTAGAGCAATTAATCTTTGTTTTCTAATGACCCATGTGTTCTGCGGTGATGGTAGGTAAACAAAGATTAAACAGCATTCTTTGAGAGCTTTCAGGAAACTCTTAGAAGTTACTCTCTTCTCAGGAAACTGCATATCACCCTGGAGAAATGTTGGCATGTGTTTAGTTCCTAAAACACTAGACTGTGGAAAGCAAAAGGCTATAAAAACAGAAGTTATAACACAGGGGTCAAGTAATCAGTATTAATCTGAGTTTCCATAGCTGAAAACTGCAACAAACTCAGACTGTGCTAGCTACTGAGTCACCTTTGAATGAAATTACCCCAACAACACAGAATAACTAGCTTTAAAGTACATTTTAGCTTTAACCTTTTTGACCAAGAATCTGAGAAAAACTACCTTTGGAAAGGTTTGCTGCGCCTGGTGCACTTTCACTCAGCAAATGTTTATTGTTGTATTAATTTATTAGTTCTGGTTATCTGCATGTGTAACCATGAAGAGGGACTGCTAATGAATAGGTATCCTATTGTGCTAGGACCCATTGTGCCTGTACCCTAATTTGTTCAAGGTAAGTGAAATCAACTCAGCCTGCTTTATAAAGTGAGTTATAAAAATAAGCAAAAGTTAAAAGTACAAAGCCATGATTAGTCTAAACAAAAATGTGTGATGCTACTACTCAAGAACCATATTGAACTCATGTCCAATAAACAACAGGAGTGTGAGGCTGGAAATCAATGGACCAAAACTGGTACACTGAAAATTATGTTTAATTGTTGAACAAAATAATGACATGATGGACTATTTTCCCCATTACTCCTTCCTAGACTCCTTAACTCGGAGACCCAAACAAAAGAAAACATTATTAGACACTGATGCTAAAATGAAAAAAAGCAGGCTCTCCCATGACTGCCACACTCCCTTCCCATTTTCCTGTGATCCAGCATAATATTGCCAAGGTTTACTTGAGAGATGTCCAGACCAGACCAGACCAGGACTCAGATGACATCACCTCCACTGGTTTTTGCTAAACATATAATACTACCTGGAACATGAGACATGCCTGCTGTCATACCTGAGTCACTCATGTCCTTTACTTTTCCATGTTCACTACTTCTCTTTCTTTGGGTTTCTAGGTTTTTTATGGTCTTCTATTTAAGATGAGACTGGCTTATTTGGCTTGATT
The DNA here is from genome assembly GCF_000455745.1 of Alligator sinensis. Taxonomy (NCBI): domain Eukaryota; kingdom Metazoa; phylum Chordata; order Crocodylia; family Alligatoridae; genus Alligator; species Alligator sinensis. Next base: position 325,055 of record NW_005843130.1, on the reverse strand, counting down.
TTTTTTTCTTTTGTACAAAAAAAAAAAAAAAAAAGAATACAAGAGTGGCACCAGAGAGGCAAAAGCCATATGTAACATTTGAAACACCTCAGAATACAGCTGCACTTTAACACACATAAAATGGAGCACTTTAGCCATAGATAGACATATAGTCTCTACCATGCCCCTAGCTGGAATGCTTCCAGATCACCATGGGAGCATGTAATAGTGTGCTCTCCAACCAAGGAATAAAACAGGAGACTGCTTCTGTGGTTCTGCTTCCTCCACCACTGCAGGAGCTGGGGAGTGAAGCACCCCGTCAATGTGTGCTGTCCTGTGCAGCTCACCGAGACCAAGGAAGGTGCAGGGGATGAGAGGCCTCTGGTCTCCCAATGTCAGAAGGGGGAAGGGAAGAGAGAACAGAGGGTGGAGTACTTTTAGATACTGGAGGACCAAGCCCTCCCCAACATGCTCTATAGAGCATGCACACAGCAGGCAGCACTTCATTTCTCATCCTATAGGCTTCAAAGGCATCTGAAGTACTTCAAATCTTGTGTCTGCCCAGGGTCTGAGGCATATGCTCATGACCAGGGATCTGGGCTCTGTGGAAAAATGTGGATTTTTCCCCTTTAAAGGAAAAAAAAAATCACAGATTTACCCCTTTTAAAAGAGAAAAATGTAGGTTTCCTCTTGCAGGCTGACAACCTTCCAGCCTGCAAGGAGCTGCTTGGGGCTGGTGGGGGATAGGGGAAGGGAGACTGGAGGCGCCATGTGCGTGTCCGTGGGCACACACATGGCTGACATACAGCCAGGCAGAGTGGTGGAAGGAGCCCCGGCAACTGGATACAGGTAAGTCAATGGGGACCAGGGAGGCATATGTGTGCATGTGTGTGGCAGGGGTGTCTGGAGAGGTGGTGTGTGGGGGGTGCCTGCCAGTACTGGGGGGAGGTTTCTGGGCTCCAGGGCTGTGGTGGGGAAGAGGAATCTGAGGCAGTGCTTTGTGTGGCCAATGCTGCTGGTGAGCCCCGATCCATGCTGTTGCAAGCAGGACCCACCCAGAGGTGCCCCCAAAAGTTCTCTCTGGGCATCAGTTCGGTTATTAATATTTGTTTTTTAAAGCAGATAATAACATAGTAATGTAGACCTGTTCATAGTGGAATACAAAACTATGCCAGCTCCACTCTATTAAATTAGAACTGAACACAAAATTCAAGGGAAAAAGATAATTAAAAACATTTAGGACTTTTTACCTACTAATTTGCCTTTGTCTTATACAAGTATGTGATTTAGGAAGACTTGCTGAATGGCTTATGAACCAGATTTTGAGCCACAAAAACTGAGCCTATAAAACATTAACCAAGATTAATAATTCAGGTATTCATTATTAACCATTTTCTGTTTATGTTATGTAATAGGTCATTCAAATACATGGTCATTCAAGTAAATTCATATTCACTGAATGAATTACTTTTACTACAAACCCTTTCAATGTGGCCATTTATATAATTCTAATGAAAATACTAGGGGTACACCAATAGAGATTTTTGGGGCCGACACCGATAGTTAAATTTTAAAGAGGCATATTGGCCAATACCAGTCTGATTTCTGATATGCAGCCCATCAGTTTGAAGAGCAGTATCTGGCTGGTAAGTCTACTGTGGTGGAAAGGGACGGGGGAAGATCAAAGCCCCTGAAGAGAGAGAGGGAGTGGTGCTAGGGCTGGGGCATGTGCTACCCAGCTGGGGCAGGGCAGGCTGTGGGATGGAGCCCCAGCTCATCTGGGGGGCACAGGGAGGGGGCTACAGCTCCCGCTGCTGCATACACCCCAGGAAGCATGGGGGGCATGTGCCCCCAGATCTGCACAAGGCGGGGTGGGCTGGGGCCGGGGCTGCACAGGGCTCTTCCCAGCAGGGAACGCCCCCCACTCCCAGCACTGCCGCTGCCCACCCCAAGCACAGCCTGGCCCAGTCCCCTCTGGGAAGAGCACCACGCAGCCCCAGCCCACCCCATCCTGCCCCACACCGATCTGGGGGCACATGCACCCCATTCCCCCCATGCCCACCTGAAGTGCACGTAGCAGCAAGAGCTGCCCCTCCTCCAAGCCCTGCCCTGCCCCAGGCCTAGCCCCACTCCCTCCCTCACCACCCCTTCCCTTCCCTTCTCCTTCCCCTTCCACCACAACAGACTTCCAGCTGCACACAGCTCTCCAAGCTCCCTGGCTGTGCTCCTCACTGCCTACATGTTGCATTGCAGCTGCATGCATGCACGCACAGGGCATTTATCGGGACTACATTATTGGCCACATCAGGCTGATTTCCAATACAGTCAATTTTCTTTATATCAGTGCTGATCTGATATTGGACCGATGTATTGGTGGTGCACCTCTAGAAAATACCTATGTAAACTTATCTGCACGATGATTAAAGCAACACCTTTTTATGTAAACAGTTTTGAAAAGAACACCGGCTCTATTACGTCTGTAGAAAGCAAACAGTAAATGGATCTGTAACTGCTCTCTAAGGGAATATTTTTCTTGTTTTCTTATATCTTACATTACATTCATATTGAACCACAAAAGCAGGCTAGGCAAGATCATTTTCCTTTGGTTTATATTTGTTAATTATTAGTTTCTAGCAAAATGGTAGAGATTTTCAAGTTGAAAGACAATAAGGGGGATATTTATTCAAATTAAAAATTTGTTTTGTAATAGCAAAATAACATGCTCCAAAACCATGGTCCAAATTTTTTAATGGAAGTGCAGACCCCTTTGAATTGTAAGTGTGGGTATTCACATATTTTGATTGATCATAATAATCTTTTATAGACCCTTAGAGGTAGTCTGCAGACCCCCAAGGAGTGAAGAGATAGCTGTCCAAACAGTTGCAGAGGACTAGCAGCCTTCTCTGTGTAGAAGTTCAACCTTATTGGAGTTTTGGCCAATTTTCAAATTAGCATTAGCAAGTAAAACAAGATGGAAACTGAGCAGAAACTGGACCCGATTTGGTGACCTTTTATTCTTCCAACTAGATTTTTCATATTCATATGACTGCTGGATTATAGCTTTAATCCTCTTGTGTGTAAAAGTCTAGCTGCAACAAAGCCAGAGATGAAAGATAATTTAAAATTACAATGCAGATCTGTCAGAAATCAGACAAGTTCACTGGGGATTTATCTCCCTCAAAGCTTACTTCATTCACGGCAAGACAGAATATTTTATAAAGAAAGCAAGGTTAGGTTAGGGTTAGATGGAGCTGTGGTTAGAGCAACAATTTGAATAATGCTTTGATGGCACCACTTATAATGATGCTTATTTAAAGAGCCAGATGAAGTCACCACTGAGGAAAAAGCCATAGTGACTCAGGTGAACAAAACAGAAGACTGACTGTTCATTTAATCTAATTTATGCTCTTGTACTCACTTGCATATCATCCACCTGGTTTTCTAAAGACCTTTTCACCAGTGCCAGCTCCTTTGCCTCATTCCTAGCACACTGCAGGGCATCTTCTAGTTGTTGCTTTTCTTTCTGCAGTAAAAGGAAGTAATACATTCAGAACTGTCAGTGCTGCATTTGCTATAGCCTGGCTTCAGAAGATCCACAGACAATTAATACATACAGGCATTAGGAAACACAAAGCAAAACAAAAAAAGGCTTCTTTCTGCCTTTCATACCAAGCTCCTCAAGCTTACCATCAAGACTCCACACTGGGTTAACTTTGCCTACAAGCTGCCATATCCTCTTACACTTATCCAAAATGCCCATTCTTATGTCTGGCTGTTATTTTAACCCTGTCCCTATATTTTAAACAGCCTCCAGGTAGCTGCTGACAAACCTCAATTCTTTTCCTTCAAGCTCACAGCTTTTGTCTATTTTCCCTTGCAGCAACAATGACTTTCTTTGCCCTCATCTCTCAATTTTTATGCAACATCCATCCAAACACAAACAGAAAAAAAATATACTTGTTACAAATCTGATGTGCAACTTACCTCATTTCTCTTTACTTTCTCTCTCATTATCTCTTGTTCTCTGTTCAAATGATCAATTTGTTGATGGAGGTCTTTACTTTTGCCTTCTAGCTCTTTAATTGTTCTCTTCAGTTGCTCATTCTCCTCTGCTTGCTCCTTCACTACATTTTCAGCAGCATTTTGCATCTGCTCTGCAAAGACTTTTCCATTGGCCAGGGCAGCAGCATTCTGGTCAAAACACATTGAATGATAAGAGTAGTAGTGTCAACAAAAACCTCTTATTTGAAAGACAAAAGTAAAAATAGGAGACCTGCTTTCAAATGCAAGTCTCAATACACTCCACTGTAGTGGAGCCCAGTATACAGTATACAGTTTCTACATGCTGCTTCAATTTGTTAAAGGAAGTCTTTAAATTTGAGCCTTTTGATCTCAACATGACTGAAATATCAAAGGCACTTCTCAACAGGTTTGAGACACCCCTCAGAAAATGCCAAATCTTAGTTCTAACTCATTTTTTGACTACAGAAAAATAATGCAGTTTTTCTGTTGCAAAAAACTCAGAAAGACCATAACGGGTCAGAATGATTTTGACATTATAGATTCCTATTTGAAATATCTGGGTTTATTTTGTGAATCATGTTTGCCCACCTAATAATGCTAATGGTGCACAGCAATCCATGGGCAGCCTAGCTGAGAATCACTGCATCAGAAAATACATGTGTTCCCTGTATCTAGGTTGTAGCCATATTGGTCTAGAGGAAAAAGCAATCAGGGCTCATGGACAGAGGTGATATCTGTTATTAGACCAACAAGATTTTTGCAAAAAAAATTTCTTTAATTGCAAGCTTTTGGGCACAAACACCCTTCATCAGGCATCAGAGAAAACATTGTAAAAGTTCTCCTGGGTAGAAATGAAAGTTCATATTTCATAGGATTTCACAGAGGGATCAATAGATGAAAAAACCCTCTGGACAGCAGGAGTCTCAGACTCCTTACCAGCTAAGAACTGCTGCCCTGAGGGTTTTTCCATCTACTGACCCCTCTGTGAAATCCTATGAAATATGAACTTTCATTTCTACCCAGGAGAACTTTTACAATGTTTTCTCTGATGCCTGATGAAGGGTGTTTGTGCCCAAAAGCTTGCAATTAAAGACATTTTTTTTTGCAAAAATCTTGTTGGTCTAATAACAGATATCACCTCTGTCCATGAGCCCTGATGCGTTTCCTATGCATTTGGAAACCTTGTTTTAGGGCAGCTTTTAACGCAAAGGTGTTTGTTTTATTAGCCTAAACTTTATTTTAAAAACTTCTGCATCTGAGCAAGCCAGAACCCATGTCCACGGAGAACCTACAATAAGCCATCTGGGACCCAGATCCTTTGAGCTAGATAGGCAATTAAGTAACAATTCCTCCCCTCACTTCCGAATTCTCTGAATGAAAAATGATCCACAGGGATTTGAGACTTTGTATCAATCAAGAATAATGTGTGAAAGGCCTGAGTTGTGTGGTTTTCAAACATGCACTTTTATTACTCATTGGTTGCTGCAGTACAATACACAAAGAGCGCATCTACACATGCATTTACCATACAGTGAACAGTTTTTAGGCTGGCGTCTATACGTGTAGCTGTTAAAGTTTGATATGCATTTATGGCTTTTTGGCAATGCGCTTTGTTGCAACATGTGAATCTTTAAAGTTAGTCTTCACTTTCATTTTGTCATATAAGTTTTTTAAAGTGGCTATGCACTGAATTTGATACAGCTCAGAATCTAAGTACAAACCTGTTTCACTACTATTTTGAAAACAACAAATAAAAATATAAAACTAAAATAAAGGTAACCTTGTGCAACTGACAAAGAATTAGGGTTTGTAAACATTAGAAACTAAGCCCAAACTAATATAACTACCGATAACTAGTATGTGAGGACTCAGTGAAATGGCAATGAGGAGTAGCAGCAGCTCGGGAAAGACGGTATCATCATCATTGTAGTTCATAAAAAATGGACTGGAGAATTGTATGATAGCAGAATCTTGAAAAGGGCTCAATTCAAGCAAGCCGCAAGTTCTCAGAACACATTATTCCAATTCCCAGGGGCATGAGCAAGATAGACCCGATTCTTCATTTTTCAAATCAGGAAGTCCATCTGGATTATAAGGTGCTATCTGTAATAAAATGTTGGATTCCTAATCCTGTGCATTTAGGCCTTGGTCCTTTAAATCACTTTTTAAAAAATTAAGACCACTGCATAAATGTAATGGGAAATATTGGAGATATACAATGCTGTACACTACTGAATTGAAAAAAAAAATTGGCAGAAGTGTGAAGAGAGAAGCACTGCAAATTGTGTTTAAAGTTATACAAGAGGCTGTTACTCTACAAAAGAAGTTTACTGGATTGTTTTCTAGTAAGCAATACCTTAAAACATGCAAATTACTTTGCTAAAGAAGTAACTCAGAATATGCTCAGACTGTCTACAGGATCAATTAACTTTTTATATGAAAGCTGGCATCATAAGCAGACTGACTAGTTCTAGTCTTTTGCAAATACTCCAAAAGCTAGTCATTTTTCCAAATACATTGATTAAATAGCTCTGAAATGGATTTCTGCAGTCAGTTTGCATGTACTTTTTGATAATATCCAATATATTCATTTATTTTTGCTTCTTGTAATGCAGTCCAGTTTTACTAATTAGCAAGCACTCCACTAGTGGCTCCTTTTTGTTTCATTTTCTCCCTTTTACAAACAGAGTGAAAGAAGCTTAGGCATGCTGGGGAGTTTAGTGAATGGAATGTTGATTTGTCTGTTCTTTCTCATCCAACCGCCTACACAGGGCTCCCGAGTTAGAAAGCTTAGTACAGAAGGCCCATACAGTACCTGGAGTTCTAGCACCTCATATAGCATATTTTATGCTGTTCTCTTCTAATATCACTAGGTTTTTACTGGAAAAAACTGCTCATTTAACCCAGAGTACCACAATAAACAGGAAATATGTTAGACTAGGGAAGAGGAACTCTTCTGAGCAAGTTCAAAAAAAGTTCAGCTCCCATCATGATTTCATAAACTCGTATCAGACAGACAGTCATACCTTTGGACCTATTCTGGCCTGCCTTTTGCTTTGTGCGTCTTCAGACAGAATGTCAGCTACTCAGTCAAATGAAACCATATTGGTGTTCTCCCTTCTTTTTCAGTGCAAATCTCAGGAAACTTGCCAAGGTTAAGGACAAGACTGTCTAAAGGAGGAACAAAGCTTAAAAATAAAGAAGCCAGTCCAAAAGAGTAAGTTCCAAGTATTTTTTCCTCCAACATTATTGGAGAACTCGGAATAAAAACTGGGTGTGTAAGTAAAGGTGCCTCAGGCAGCCTAAACTTGTGTGACCAGCACTTAATCAGCAGATCACCACAGGTCTCTAATGACCTTGGCAATATTACAGGGGTTATATTCTCACATGAATGAACAGTTACTGAACAAATTCTTCAATGCATTAAGTACAAAACGCCTTTCTTTCATCTTAGAAAGGCATGTCTTTTCACCCCCACAATGTTTTTAAAAAATATATATTTAAGACTATTCTACTCTGCACATATGATGAATTTTACAGCACAGCA
>NW_005843130.1:286117-317475 GCF_000455745.1 Alligator sinensis | reverse complement strand
ACCGCTGTTATTTTTTCTCACGTATCTTTGTTGGGGAAGGGATTTTCTTCTATATTCAAATGTCATTTATCACCATTAACTCTTGTTTAGTGTTCTTTTAGTCTTGTTTTTGAGATGGGGAAAGAGAAAATAAAAAGAAAGGAAGAAAGATAGTTTACCCTTTAATCATCTCCAAAAACAAAAGAAGGTGGCACCAGCAGCATACTGAAGAATTGTCAAGCTCTGAATATCAGTACAGGCTGAAGTGGATGAAGAGAGACAAATTATTGCTTTAAACGGTTCTCTTTAAATCTGACACTGAAATACGCAATGAGACAGAATCTACCAAGAATATTTCCAGGTGTTCTGCAAGAAGAACAGAAAGTAAGGAACAGCCTTGTTCCTTAAGGGTCAAATGCTACCTCATCCAACACACAACAATAAACATGGGATTCAAGAAAGAAATCGTGAAGAGCCTGAAGAGAAGAAAACAACCTTCTCTGCATTCACTGCCAAACCCAGGTGACTTGATATGGAGTTCCTGCACAGCCCTCCTATGACATTACTACTACCCGCAGCCTGTAGCAAATAGCGTCATTATGGCTAGGGACAGAAGTTACACATAAGCTAGTTTAAGTCAAAAACTGGTTTCAACTTGTAACAGAGCAGAAGTTCAGTTTACGCAGACTACTTCAAAAATGGCTGAAACTGGTTTAAGATAAACCTGGATGAATGTTGTATCAGACTTAACTGATTTAAGTCAAACCACTTCATGGAACTTCTCTCCCAGATCCCTTCCCAGTTCAAGTTAACTCACAGTCCCCCAGCATCCCAGGATGCTTTGCAGCTCTGGGCTGCTGTAGCAGAGCAGGGACTGCCCTGCTACTCTGCTGCACTGGCCTGCACCTGTCAGCCAATAGGGATGGGTGGCAGGGGAACAGAGCTCCAGACCCCGCTAGCCTGAGTCTACATGGTGCACAGGAGGAGGGAAAGCGTCCATGGTGAGGGCGTTTCACCCCTCTGCAGCCCTCCTCTCACTGCATGCAGCCTGGGGAGCTGGGAGAATTCCCCACCTCCCCCACCCCCATACAGCTGCTTGCCTCAGCCACTACCACAGGAGGGATGGGGAAGGCGTTCTCAAGACCACCCTGGGTGTAGGCATTGGGGAGCCCCTGCCTCAGGGGGCTTCCTCCACCCTGTCCTACGGTCCCTGGAAAAGTTCTGGGGAGCCAATGGGAATTCCTTCCCTCCTCCTTCCCAGCTGCCGATTGCTCTGGCTGCTGCCACAGGAGGAAGAGAAAAGGAGTGCTCCAGGCTGGGTGCCGAGCCGTGCAGCCCAGCACTAGGGAGCCCCCACCTCAGGGGCAGCCCCAGGGAGCTGCGTGGAATTCTCGCCTCCTGCTCCCCTGCAGCTGCTCGCCTCAGCCACTGCGAGCAGGGAACTGCCTAGAGGAAGCTGCCTAGATTGAATCGATTCTGCCTCAGGCTTTTTGACTGTCTAGTGATGAATACTTAGCCTATGGCTGCTGACAGACATGAAAAAAATAAAAACCCAGCACTTTACCAGAAGAGGAAATGCATTAGCTCGACCCAGCTATTAGACAAAAGTGCCAAAAAGCCCCACTGAAGTGCCCAATCTATACAGATGTTGGGTGAGCTGGGTCAAACTAACACGATGCCTTTTCTGGGCATACTACCTTAAACTAAAGCACTATTTGTTTGGGGGCTTTTTTTCCATGTAAAAGCACCTCTGAGCTCTATGTACTCTCTACACTTATTTTTCCCCCCTCAGTCTCATCCTGCCTTCTGAATATGTTACAGCCTCCTTCCAGCCCAAATGTCCTTGCTTACTCTATTTTCTGCCCAGTTTTACATAGGTCTGCCATCTTCTCGGAGGGCAGCCTAGTTTCAATGCCATTGGCAATCCTGGAAGAAAAAAGCCATCTTTACCACTGCCGTCTATCTTGGTGAAAGTAACGGGGAGCAGCTGCCAAGTTCCACATAAAACCATTTAGCCATTCTGATTCATGAAATAATAATAATAATAATAATAGCAATAATAATAATGTCATTGTTTCTGTTTCTTGATTTATTCTTTAGTGGCTCCACTAACTTCAGGGGAGTCACTTGAGTAGACAAAAAACAGGAAAAAGGAAAGGAAAAAAAGAAAAAAGGAAAAGGGCTTGTACAGCTTCACAGAAACTGCCTAAGTGGGTCATGGCAATGGAGTAGACCTCTGACAGCCTGCCAGCACACATCTTCTGTAATGAAAGTAATGGGGGGTAGCTGCCAAGCCATCTAGAGGGCAGGGGAAGCAACAGAGGCCCACATATAAAGAACTGGCATGGTGAGCACCAACATTTACCGCACACACCAGGCTCCTGGACTCCACAGTTAGGATAAAAATAGTAAGACTCTCAGTGGCCCAGTCACTGGAAGGCAACCTTACATATATAGAACTAGTACATTATACATACTTTTGTATCAGAATTAGCACTGAAGAAATGGCCTTCTTAGTCTTAAATGAAAATCCTGTAGTAAAGTGTCATTGCCTGGTGAAGGTTTGAAAAGCACTTCACTAAAATCATAATGAGAATAGCTATATATGATATCTGAAAACACTAGCCTTTAAAATGGTCATTACTGCACTTTATATTTGATAACCAAGAAAGGCAAACAGTAGAAAATGTAAAGCTATGCAGCAGATTGTTGATGGGGTTTTTTATTGTTTTGGGTAATGTCTACCAGAGATAATTCTGGTCTCCATAGTTCTATCCACACAGGTAAGAAAGTAAGTTTTTAAATAAAAACTTGGGCTATAAATTCTAAAAACTACTGAATGTTTTACTTAGAGGCATTAGGGAATGGAGGCAGTACTTTTAACTGAACAAAGCTAATGCAGTTGAGAAAACATATCCCTTTTCTGCCTGAGTACGTAGGGTAGGGGTGGGCAAAATGCAGCCTGTGGACCAGAAGCGACCCACCAGGCCATTCTATCCAGCCCACGGGGCCCCTAAAAAATTTGGAAAATCAATATTTATCTGCCCCCGGCTGCCTGATTTGTGGCCCTCAATGGCTTGCCAAAACTCAGTAAGCAGCCCTCCGCTTGAAATAATTGTCTGCCCCTGACATAGGGCCTATTAGTGGGGAGCATGCTGAGCACTGAATGTCTTCCACTTTGTGCCCCTCCACTCTAAAGGTGATCTCAAGTTAATGGCACTGAGAGATAGTTAGCAATATTAGTCAGAAGTCTGACAGAAGCCAAGGTAGGGTGACACATTAGAGACTGCACACATCTGAAAAAGCAGCCTATGAAAGCTTATGCCTCTCTGAGCCAGTTAGCGCTTGAAGCAATCTAAGGCCCTCTGAGATTAAAAATATGAGATCAAATAACTTGTTGTTGTTAACAGGATATTTCCCATCCAGAAGGCATGAATATTTTTATATTAAATGTTAAATTAGGATCTATGAATCATTTTAGTCTAGCATGTAAAAAAAACAGAGAGAGAGGTCATGACTAGGTACATATGTTGAATTAAAAAGCCACTGAACACTTATTTGAGATAGCATTATTTCCAGCTCAGTGGTTGTGCCCCACAGCTATTTTTGAAGGGTTAAAATGTGACTATATATGTAAACACAAACATGGCACATAACAGCTACAACTGGTTAGGTGAGATTCTTGAAAACAAAGGTTGGAATGAACTACCCTATATCCAGCAATATTTAGTATACAAAGAATCAAGGGAGACCTTTATTGAGTGTTTAAGTCAGGGCTGCTGCATATTGCAACTAAACCTTAATTCCTAGATTGTAGTTCCTTCTTCAAAGTATCCTAGCGTCCATCCCTCCTCTTCCCCTTGTCCTCACTTGCTGCAGCATTGTTTTAAATACAAATGGCCACCTCACACAATGCTGGAAAATGTAATAAGTGGCTCAACTGCTCTGTAAATTATAGGGATTTGGTGCAGAAGTTTTTAACACTGCAGTAAAGATCTACTTCTATACCCATAAAAACAGTGATTCTCAACTTTTTTTGGTCTCAAGGGACCTCCGCATAACTTACCTGAATGTTGCTGCACCACCGATAGAGAATCACTGAGCTGGAATCTAAATTCAGAAAAATTATGACGGGATACCTTAACACTAAAAAGGTTGAAAACGACTGCTCTAGCTGGTGCCAAAGAAAAACAGCAGGGGCAGGACCTAATCTTGTCATGCACAAGCACTTTAGGTTTTAAGTTAAAATTAATGTCTGCCATGGCCCTGTACAGATCAGCCTACAGCAGTCCCCTATCTGCCTGCAGTGCTGCTGACTCTCTTAATGTTATCATTAATCTTGCAATACTGATGTCTTACTTGAACTCCAGTTCCTACAAACATGTATTTAGATATATTCAGAGAAATATTTACATAAAGGGAGGATGGGCAGGGGCGTAAGACTGAAGTAACAAAATATAAGGACTTGCCTAAAACCAAGAAATATACGTGGGTGAGGCTACAATGATATCTATATATCTTGATATAAGGGTATTTACATTAATTTTAAAAAGCAGCTTTTAGCTCTGTGGTTGCTAAGAAGAGCTTGAAAATATGACCAGAGTATACCCAAGAGATTCAAAAGACTGAAGGTAAAAATAAAGAAACCTTATTTTTTAAGCCAATAATTTTTCTGAGACTCAACTTGTGATTTTTCAATACATGGGGAAAGCGGTAATGTTCATCTGGCCGTATTCTGGTTAAACCAACCAGATGGACATCACATCTATGTATAACAATATCCCCAATGAGGACACAAGCCATAAAGAATATTATTCTAGATGAGGACACTGCTTGTTTCCATTGCACTCTCCTTTTTGTCCTCACACGACTATTTCAGACTTGGGGACTTCCTATACTTACAAAAAAATGGCACTGACATGGGCACATGTATGGCCCCCCAATGAGTCAATATATGACAGACCTTGAAATCCGTTTCCTCTACAGCTGCCCTATCATCCCCCTGATGTACCTATGGTACATCAATAACATCCCTATATATAGACAGATTGGAAGGAATCTTTGGAGAAATTCCACCAGAAATTAAACAGCTTCTGTCCCTCTATCAAGCTAACTCTGGAATACTGCACTCAGCAAATTCATTTTCTAGACCCCACAGTGAAGGTTTGTAATGGCCCCATTGCCACCACATTTTACTGGGAACCCACCAACCTCTACACCTACCTTCATCCCATCAGCATTCATTTTAAGTACACCACTAGATCCATTGTCTATAGCCAAACTCTACTTACAGCCATATCTGCTTTGATTGGATTGGATCACAACACTGAAGGATCTGAAGCAGGGATTCCCACAATTACAATACAGTCCCCAAACTGTAGCCACTCAAATCAACAAAACCAGATTCAGACATTGCTCCAAACTGCTACAAAAACTAACCCTGAGATAAGGACAACAGAACCCTCTAGGAGCCAGCTACAGTCCCTGGCTTGAACACCTTAGACATCATTAATGACCCTTAGCCCCTTCTGGAAAAAGAAGACCATCTCAAGGTAGCTATGGGGGACAAAACTGTCCTGGCTTACAGACAGCCTGCCACCTTCAAATGGCATCTCTCAAGCAACATGCTACCTAACGCCTATTTTCACTAGGGCGCCAGGCCCTGCAATGGACCCAGATGCAAGCTGTGTCCCCCTTATCAATACAGGCCACATTATTGCTGGACCAAATAGCACAATTATAACAGCTCAGGTTCATTCACCTGCACCTATACCAATACCATATATTCCATTATTTGCTTACACTGCCCCTCCGTGCAATCCCTATGTGAAAGAATGAGGTGACACCAATCTGACATCAAGTCTAAAAACACACAATCCCCACGGTAGACACATGAACCTTCTGGGACATACCACTGCTGACCTCTGAGTAGCCATTCTTATACACAGAAACTTTACAAGCTGATTTGAATGCAAAACTGTGGAAAAAGAGATCGTCCACAGACAGGACTGTTAAATACAGTCTAAACAGGGACTACAGATCCCATTACCTTAATTAGCTTGCGTGATCCCTTTGTTCCTACAGGTTTTATTCCTTTTCTGCCTCTCCCAGCACCTTCCCTTCCCTGTCTTCTGTATTCAATTTCAAATCACTGTATTTTAGGGTTGTCAAACTCATCCAGCCCACAAGCAACACCAGGCACCAGATGATACTTCATAAACTGTATCTCTGACACCCCTGGCCTATTTGATAGACTCCATTCACAGCATCTGATAAAGTGAGCTCAGGTTAATAAAAATCAGTGTGATGGTAATATGACTTATCAAAGCAGCAGACAAGAAAAAACTCCATTACTTGGTTCCTCCTTTCACTCTGCACTAAACTTGTCTTTCAAAATTATGTACTTCAGCAGACTCATATGTGCATCTTTCTTTTTAAGCGTGGCAAATGGAACTTGTGACAATATTGGTATTTAGAGTATGTTGAATGTCATGAAGCATATTACTGCTCCATTCCTGTATCTTCTAATAGTGTAATAACTATAAAACATAACTAAATGATACCATCACAGGATTCAGGCCTTTCAACCTTAATATTTCTGTTAAGAGTAGACTTAGACAGTTTCCTGACAGACTTGGACCATTTCCTGGACATGCACAGACTGATCTGCTTATGTGGGAGGGTCTACTACATTTCTCATTCTTTGTGACCTTGTTGGTAAATTTATAAAACAGATTTAATGCTGGCTGCAGAGTAAGCTGGTTATCTTAGCTGGCAATAAAAATCAAAGTTTGAACAGAATGTACCGCCACGTACTCACAGGCACCAACAACTTACTGGGTCAAATCCTGCTCTGTTACACCAGGTTATACCCAAGGTAATGTAAAATTAGCAAATTCCAGTTATTTGCTGTACTGAAATTCCTTTTGCTTACAATTAAGATGATAACAAAACATCCTTCTAAGTTTTCTATCTTATTATCATTTGTTTGACTGCATTTTTATTTGCTTTATCATCTACCCTTCCCACTTTGCCTGGTTTTACTCTCTCTCCCAACACATGGTTTGATCCCCACTCCCTTCCCACCCCAGCTCCTCTCTTTCACCACCGTGGACACATCTACATGTGCATTTGATCCAGGCTCAGTTTACTCAGGTGTCAACTACTCTTGGTGTAAACCCTTTAAGGCAGGTCTGTCTACCCATGTAGGGATTAGAGAGCAGATTTGCTGCTCTCAGGCTCAAACTTCCTGCAGCCCTGCAATTGGCCCCTGCTGCCACCGGGGGGAGCTCCAGGCACCAGCTGCAGCTGCCAGCAACCAGCAGCCAACTTTAAAAGCTACCCTGCCTGCTGCTGCCTGGACTGCCACTTCCCTGTCCAGGAGCAGCATGTGTAGCACACAGACAGCAGGAAGCTGGCCTGCCACACTAACCACTGCCTGGCCCATGGCTGTCTGGGCCTGCCCAGCTTCCCCCTACACAGCAACCATCTGCCTGGCCACAGCAGGCTGCAGAACTGATGTGGGAGGCGCTGGCCAGGGTTCCCTGAGCTGCTGGTGGAGGCTGCAGCCAGGGAGCTTGGCGGGACAGGGCACTGGATCCCCGAGGAGCCCTCCTCTGGTGACTTGTCACTGGAGGTGCCAGGCCAGGGTGGGGGTTCAGGTAGGCCACCCGTGGTGATGCGGCCTAGGTCTCAGGGCAGAAGGATAGCTACCAGTTGCCGTAGAAAGGTCATGGACTTGCGAGCACTACCAGGCTGATGACTGTGGTTGGTTATGGTGACCCACTGCGCCTGCAAGGCCTTGACCTTTATGTGGCACTACTGCACTGACCAGTTGTGCCCACGGTCCCACATCTGGCCTGACACAGCCTCATAAATCTGGGCATTGGAGCACCCGCCCCACTTGAACTGGCACTGCACCTCCACCTCGCCCCACAGTGCCACGACGTGGCCAGTCTCCTCCTTGGTCCAATTGGCCCCAGGTGGAGGGCACAGGCCTGGGCACAGCAATAAGCATTGGCCTGGGTAGCATAAGCGTGGGTCCCATGCTGGCTCTCTAGGCCTCCGCACAGCTGTCCCTGTCCTGCCGGACCTGGGCAGCTGCATGCAGTATAGCACCTGCAGGCACAGGGCAGGCTTCTGGGAGTGTGCAGCGGGCAGGTAGCACTGGCCCTGCTGGCCAGAAGCTGCATGCAGGTGACCCTGGAGGCTAACAGGCCTGGCCAGAGGCTACAGCAACCCATAGCACCCTGCTGGCCTGGACAGCGCTGTACTGGCAGCTGTGCAGCAGTACAGTGCCAGGCAGCAGGGCTTAGGTGCAGACAGGCAGGCAGAGCTAGGCTGTGGCCTGCCAAGGGGGACACAGGGGCCCGGAGTGCCCTCAGGCTCCCTGCATGTGTGCCCCAAGGCTCAAAACGTCTGCAGGCTTTTAAAGCCTACAGACAGGGGCTGCCATAGAGGCAGGCCTGAGACCGGACCCCAAGTGGCAAGGCAGACCTAGGAGCAAACTTGCTCCCAGGTCAGATCTACACATGTTACTGTGCAGTAACTAATCTCACTTAAAGTTTGTTACCTGCATTTGCAGGTAGGCAATTTACGCAGGATTAAGGGTTTTTACTGCGCAGTAAGCACGTGCATATGTAGATGTTGACACTTACTGCACAGTAAACTGCTACTGTGCATTTAGGCATCTCGTGTAGACCCCCTAAACCCACCCCGAGGACACAAAATCACTCTTTTTTATCATCTCCTTTTTCCCATCTTTGGAAAGCTCCCTTAGCTAGTCCACCTTCTTTTAATGTAGTGCTAACTAGTTACCTTCCTGCCCTGAAAAATCAGTATTTAGAAGGCCTGTAAGAGTGAAAAGGCCCTATCAATAGACTCAGGCTATAGGGATTTGTTAATGAAGTGAAACCTACTTGAGAAATATTAAGATAAAGGGAGGATGGGCAGTGGCATAAGAATTAAATAACAAAATGTAAAGGGCTTGTCTAAAATCAAGAAATATACATGGGGGATGCTAGAAGGATGTGGCTATGGCCACGCAAATCCCTCACATAACCAGGATTTGCTCAAGGGTGACTAACTGCATCCATGTGGTTATACAGATGCACATTTCCCCTATGAGAAGTAGAATTGAGAAACAAACGGTTAGAGTAAAATGGTACCTATTTCTTGTTTTCTTTTACCAGACTCATTTAAATGCCATAATAGAAGCCCCAGGGAGTCGTATAGATTAGAGTCACTATTACATAGACAAAAGTTATAATTATAGCTCGTACATTTATTCCAATCCTGATTATCAGTGATTGTATTGAAACATTGTAGCTTAAAGATATTTTTACTGTTGTTGTAAATATGAAATATTGTACATGTTGTCCTGAATGCTTTTATATAGATTTCAGTGAAGTAATTTAGTGTAAATGGATTCAAGCCGTTATATACAAATCAAGCAGTCAAACTCTAAAAGAAAAGGCCAACTGTGAAAAATCACTTTAGCAAAACAAGAAAAGGCCAGACCCACTAAAATAATCTCTTTGGGCATGCCAGAAACATGAAATCTTTACAAGGTTCCCATGCATTTTAATTCTAAAAAGATATCAGGTCAAACTGCAAATCTTGCACAGACAGTTTAGCGGATTAGCCAATCAGCTTTGTAGGCAATTACTGATTTTGAATGGCTGGCTTGACATTAGACATAAAGAAGAATGTAAACATTCCTGCCAAAATAAGGAGTGCACAAATGTGAGATATGTTAGCTGTTTTGAAAAATAAAGGCTTCCATTCAAAAGGAGACACTGAAATGTTATGGCATATCTAAAACAAAAACAGCCCAGTTCTAGAATTTTTGCATACTAAATATAAACAATTGTGATGATATTTTCCTACTGAAAGTATGTCCCCAAGAGTATATATAACTATTAACACATTTCAACTCTTCAGCTCCACAATGAGCAGAATGACATGATAGCCCTGCTCTTTAAATTCCTTCCTCCCTTCTACCAAGAGAATGAATTCCTGACCTGCAGAACCCATCCCATCAAAAATACTCATTCTCTCAAAAGGTGGGGAAAAGCAGAGAAGACAAAGCCCATACCATGAACTTCCTGAAAAGGGATTTTTAAATGCCTGGTATTTTTAAATACATCAGGTCCCAGTGTGCTTCTGCAAGACACAGCACATGTTCAGCAACAGATGAATGCTCTTTCCCACTCCTATCCTAAATCCTTCTAATATGAAATATTGATTTCCACTGCAAAAGATGTTGCATGAAGGGCACAATAACCAGGGAAATGGAGGGTGAGAACCCAGACTGAACAAAAAGCTGAGGGAAGGAGATTGACTGCCAGTGGGGATAGGTAACATGGGTGTGTGTCTGAAGCAGAGACAGAATGACAAAGTAGCCATCTGGGGGAACGCAGAACAGTTAATAAAGGAAACTGGAAGAAGGGTACAGTTCCAAGAACGGAGCCCTGGGTGATGCCACTGGTCACCATGCACCATGTTGCTTCATTTCCATCGACTGTCACTCTCTGAGTCCATCCATGGAGCCAGTTCCCCAACCATCGGACCGTGAGATGGTCGAGAATGCAATTCCCCATTTTTTTCTATGAGGACATCATGAGCTAATTTCCTTCTATGACCAGGTGACTCATCACCTGGACAAAGGAGAAGAGGTGGACATCATATTTCTGGAGTTCAAGAAAGCCTTTGACCTGGTGTCCAATGATGTCCTCATGGAAAAATTAGGCAACTGCAGTCTCAACAATCTCACCATCCAATGACTGGGGAACTGGCTCCGCAGATGGACCTAGAGAGTGACAGTCAATGGACCCAAATCAACATGGCGCATGGTGACCAGGTGGCATCCCCCAGGGCTCCATTCTCGGATCTGTACTCTTCAAGGTATTTATAAACAATCTGGACTCTGGTGTCAGAAGCAGACTGGCTAAGTTCGCTGACAACACCAAGCTACGGGGAAGTGTGGTCACCCTAGAGGATAGGCTGGTAATCCAGGCCAACTTTGACAGGCTTACAAGGTGGGCGGATCAAAACCTGATGGCATTCAACACTGAGAAATGCAAGGTGCTCCAACTCAGGAGAAAAAACCCACACCACAATTATAGGCTTAGCAGTGCTACATTTCCTAGCACCATGAATGAATGAGACTTGGGGCTCTTGATTGACCACAAGATGAACATGAGCCACCAGTGTGACAATGCAGCTGGCAAAGCAAACAAAACTCTGGCTTGCATTTACCGATTCGTCTCAAGCAAGACCCAGGAAGTCATCCTCCCACTTTACTCAGCTTTGGTGAGGTCGCAGCTGGACTACTGTATCCAATTCTGGGATCTGCAACTTAAAAAGGATGTGGAGAAGCTTGAAAGAGTCCAGAGGAGAGCCACATGCATGATCAGAGATCAAGAGAGCAGGCCTTATGAGGAGAGGCTGAGAGCCATGGGACTCTTCAGCCTGAAAAAGTATAGGCTCAGGGGTGAATTGGTGGCAGCCTAGAAGTACATAAAGGATGTACATCAGGAACTGGGAGAACGTCTGTTCACCAGGGCACCCCACAGGAAGACAAGGCCCAATGGTCACAAACTCTGGGAAGACCATTTTAGGCTGGACATAAGGAAAAACTTCTTTTCTGTCCGAGTCCCCGGGGTCTGGAATAGGCTTCCCCCAGAGGTGGTGCAAGCCCCTACTCTGGATACTTTAAAAAACCACATGGATGCCTATCTTGCTGAGATCATTTGACCCTAGCTGAATTCCTGACCCTTGGCCAGAGGGCTCCAAGCCAAAACCAAGACTACTCTGACCTCAGTCATCAAGCTCCAGTACACTTATGATGCCATAGTGTGTGCTCATATGGAAGCAGACCTTCAGGCAATCATTGATGTCTTTACCAAGGCACACAAGAAAAGAGACTGACACTTAACATTCAGAAGATTAAGGTCCTGCTTCAATGAGTTCTTAATGAGCAGTCCGCAGTTCTGGTATTTCAGGTCTACGATGAGACTCTGGAGAATGTTATTTCCCATACCTCAGAAGTCATCCCTCACAGAAGGCTGACTTCAACAAAGAAATCCAACATCATCTCAAATGTGCAAGTGTGGCCTTCAGATGTCTGAGGAAAATGGTGTTTGAAGATCACAACATCAGATTCAAAGCCAAGCTCATGGTTTATCAAGCAGTTGTGATCCCTACCTTACTGTACAGAGCTGAGACATGGACTACATACAGAAGACACCTCGAGTCACTAGAAAAGTTCCATCAATGCTGCCTGCAAAAGATCCTTCAAATCCAGTGGGAAGACAAACACACCAATGTTAACGTCCTCTCACAAGCAAACATCTCAAGCATCCAGACAATAACCATCTGACATCAACTTTTCTGGGCCGGCCACATCACCTGGGTGTCCAACTCCAGACTCCCAAAGCAAGTTTTGTTCTCCCACCTCTATCAAGGAGTATGCTCAAGAGCTTCAAGGACATCCTCAAGGCCAACTTTAAAAAAAATGCAACAGCAACATCAACCTGTGGGAGACTATCGCTCAGGACTGCTCCAAATAGAAGAAGAGTCTGCTGCAAGGATCTCAGTACTCTGAAACCCCAAAATGACAACAGGGTATGGTAAACTGGGAGTGGCAGAAACAGTGTGTTGCAAACTAAACCAAGAATCCAGAGGTACCCACTTTACATGGAAGCGCATGCCCGAGTTGCAATAGAACCTGCTGATCTGGGATTGGCCTTGTAAGCTATCTTTGGACCCATAGATAAGACAATTATGGAAGATAATCATCCTTGATTGTGAGAGGAGAGTCAACAGGATGGCTGGAAGACATTGTAAAGCCAAAGCTGCAGGCACTGTCCAGGCACAGCCACTGACCACTGAAGCTTTCAAGAAGTTCTGGTCAGGTTTTCCTGCAGCCCACATGTCCCTGTCAAAGACAACCAGGTTGGGGAGTGTTTGTGATGTGAGAGGTGCCTCCTGGTAGATTCTCTCAGGAATCATGTAAGGGAGCTGCAGGAGCTGGTGGATAGGCTTAGAAGCATCCATGAGCATGGAGCATGAGGCTTTAGTGACTCGATGCACAAAAAGTCATCCAGGATCATGGAAAAGAGACAGCCAGAGAAGGCACTGGAAGACACAGATACTCAGGAAGGTAGAAGCTGGAAGCTTGTTATCTCTAGCAACAGACAATACTCCTCTTTTGAACCTGTGGCTGTCCAGCTGGAGAGCAAGTATGAAGCCTTGGCAATGGATGAGAAGAAGCCTACTTCAGTAGCCAAGTCTTGAAATCTAGGGGTAGAAGGACAGAGACACTGCTGCCAAGAAGAAGCAATAGGCAGTGGTGGTTGGCAACTCCCTCCAGCAGAGCATGGGGGCATCCATCTGCTGGCCTGATCTATGGGCTCAGGAGGTCTGCAGCCTGCTAGGAGCTTGTATCTAAGAGGTCATGAAAAGGTTGCCCAGACTCATCTGGCCTTCTGATTACTATCCCATTCTGCTCATCCATGTGAACACTAAAGATACTGCCAGGAGAAATCTTGAGCAGATCAAAAGTGACTGTATGGCTCTTGATGGAAGAGTAAAGGGCACAGGGGCTCAGGTGGTGTTCTCATCTATCCTTCCAGGTAAAGGCCCAGCTTGAAGCAGATCCATCTGGAAGATCAACAGATGGCTATGTAAATGGTGTCACTAGCAGGACTTTGGCTTCTTTGAGCATGGGGTGGTGTTTCAAGAACTACTGAGACAGCATGGGGTCCATCTGAGCCAAGTACAGACAGTAAAAAAACCCCGGGGCTGAATCGATTCAATCTTTACAGGTTAGTTTAACAGACATTCATTTTTGATCCAAAATGCAGCCACATGCCTGCAGTAGCCCAGCCAGAAGCCAGAGAGTACTAGAGCATTCCTCCCTGCTCTGCTGGAGGAGATAGCTTGAACCTGGAGGGGATCTGGGACAGCAGTTCAATAAACCAATTTAATCAAAATCAGTTAAGTCTGATAATACATCCAGACCAGTTTCGCCCATTTTGAAAGTGCTTTATGTGCACTGAACTGTTATGTTTCATAGATTTCATAGACATTAGGGCTGGAAGGGACCTCAGGTGGTCCCCCCCCCTGCCCCAAGGGCAGGAAGTCAGTTAGGATCAAAGGATCCTAGCAAGATAAGCGTCCAAAGGCTTCTTAAAGGAGTCCAGAGTAGGTGCTTGACCCACCTCTGGAGGGAGCCTATTCCAGGCCTTGGGGGCTTGGACAGTAAAGAAGTTTTCCTTATGTCCAGCCTGAAACAGTCTTGGAGGAGTTTGTGACCGTTGGTTCTTGTCATGCCTTTGGGTACTCTGGTGAACAGACGTTCCCCCAGATCCTGATGCACACCCCTGATGTACTTATAGGCTGCCACCAGGTCACCCCTGAGCCTGCGCTTTTCCAGGCTGAAGAGTCCCATGGCTCTCAGCCTCTCTTCATGGGGCCTATTCTCCTGCCCTCTGATCATGCACGTGGCTCTCCTCTGGACTCTCTCAAGCTTCTCCACATCCTTCCTGAATTGCGGAGCCCAGAATTGAATGCAGTACTCCAGCTGTGGCCTCACCAAGGCCTAGTACAGCAGGAGGATGACATCATGAGATTTACTTGAGAAGCATCTATGGATCCAAGCCAGAGTTTGGTTTGCTTTACCAGTTGCGACATCACATTGGTGGCTCATATTCATCTTGTGGTCAATCATGACCCCCAAGTCTCTTTCGGCCTTGGTGCTAGTGAGCGTAGCACTGCTGAGCCTATAAGCACCTTACAGATTTCAACTGGTTTCCAATCACTTATACTGGTTTACGTGTAATTTCTGCCCTTAGCCCTGATGAAGACAGGGAAGAGTGTCTTCATGCACAGGCTTGCTAACCTACTGAGGATGGCTTTAAACTAGGTTCACAAGGGGATGGAGAAAAAAATCCCAGAGGTAAGAGGTAAAACACTATAAATTAAGAAATGGCAGAATTAAGTCTGCAATGCAAACTTGATTTGCATTGCAAAATGCAGATTTTCATTACAAGATTACATAATATTTTCCCACAAAACTTCTGGCTCATTCAGGGCATGGAGCAGGTATCAGTCAGAGAATGAATAAGGATTATGTAGTAAAACAGGCTGGTGCTACAGTGGGTGAAATAAGTGTAACGAATGAGGCAAGAGATTGAAGAAGAGGAAGGATGGTGTCACAGTTAAGGTATTTAAATGTTGCTCTGTAGCTCTAGATTCATATTCCAAAGGGCAGTCACATAAACCTTTCACAGGTGACTTCTAGCTATGTGTTTCTCAATTTCTAAGTGCCTGAATTGAGATCCTGAGGTCTGATTTTCAACAATGCTGAGCACATGGCAGCAACTAAAGTCAATGGAAAATGTACTTTGATAATGCCAACTATTATATAAAGCTAATTATTGTGGAAAAGTCATGCTCTAGGCTTCGAAAATTTGACACCCTAAATTAACAGACTTTTTTTTCATTGATCTCTAAGACTCGATTTCACATCGGTAAAATGGGAATAAATCCACTCCCTCACCTCACAGGTAGTTTTAAAAGATAAATTA
Source organism: Alligator sinensis (assembly GCF_000455745.1). NCBI lineage: Eukaryota > Metazoa > Chordata > Crocodylia > Alligatoridae > Alligator > Alligator sinensis. Next base: position 301,903 of record NW_005843130.1, on the reverse strand, counting down.
GTTTGTGTAAAAGATTTGGATTGTATAGAGCAACACCACATAGTCCAATGAAAAAAGAAAAAAAAAAAAGTATTCAAAGCAGAACTATCCAGCTTGGGGCACCAAGACCCTTCCCCCCACAATCACATACCCCTATGTTTTATGCTGCATGAGATGCCATCTGGGCAGCCCTGTCATCAGAGCAAGGTTTGAATAGTGCAGTAGATAAGAAAATAAGTCATGTGCTAAACAGTGCTGAGAAAACAACATGACTAAAAACCTCATATTACTCAACAGTACCAACTCCATGCACTGAATGAGGCAGAAATGCTCTATGACCATATTATTAATGGGCTGTATCATTATGCAAACCTATATAGTAGGGCTGTGCGAGGCTTCGGACAGAGCTTCGGATCTGGAGAAGCTTTGGACACTTTGGGGTCTGAAGCAGCACATCCGGGTTTAAGCGCTGGCCTTGTTAGGCTTCCCAAAGAGGTTCGGAGCTTCCGAAGAGTTTGGGAGCTGCCTCGGAGATCCAGCCATAGGGTATAATGGGGAAACAATAAAATATCTATAACTTTGTTGTTTTTGTCCAATTTCAATGAAATTTTCAGGGGTGGTAGATTCTGCAGAGAGGATAAAGCCTGCCAAGTTTCAAGAAGATCGGTCCAGGGGTTTGGGGGCAACTGTACCCCAAATTCTTGAAAGCAAAACTCCTGTCATGTCTACGTGTTACAACACAGGAGGGACAAAACTGCAGAGGTGGCAGCACTTAGTGAGGCCACAAAGCCTGCCAAGTTTCAAGAAGATCAGTGCAGGGGTTTGGGGAGAACTGACCCTCAAGCTGAGGACAAGCAAAACTCCTGCCATGGGTGCTTGTGGGACTGTCTGTCTCTGTGTTGGGGTGGGGAAGGGACACACTACTGCAGGCCTGGCTGCTAAGCTACTGTGTTACCAGTTACCAATCAACCAATCATGATTCACTCAGGGACCAGGGACTCAGGGACCAGCTCAATACACAGGACCTAGCAACAGCATAACTTAATGAGCATCAATTAGCACCTACAAAAACAGGCTAAGAAGTGGAAAGAATCAATACAGACAATCAATTGCCCCAAGACAGATACAAGTCTTGGCACAAGTTTTGTCTGTCAGCAGCAAGGAATGCAGGCCCCAGGACCCCCCTGCACTGATCTCCTCGACAGCTGGCAGGCATCGTGGCCACAGCAGGGGCCACCATCCCTGCAGCTGTCACCCCGCTGCACCTTAACACACGCAGTGTCACCCATGGCATGAGTTTTGCTTGTCCACAGCTTGAGGTGCAGTTCCCCCCAAAGCCCTGCACTGATCTTCTTGAAACGTGGCAGGCTTTGTGGCCTCAGTAAGAGCTACCAGCCCTGCAGTTTTGACCCCCTGTGGCGTAACACACAGCCGTGACATGAGTTTGGCTTTCAAGAATTTGGGGTACAGTTCCCCCCAAACCCTACACCAATCTTCTTGAAACTTGGCAGGTTTCATGCTCTCGGTAGAGGCTACACTCCCTGCAAGTTTCATCCAAATCGGACAAAAAACAACAAAGTTATAGATGTTTCATTGATTCCCCGTTATACCCTATGGCCAGATCCCCGAGGTGGCTCCGAAGCTTTGGAGCCACTTTGGCCGGATCGAGGTGGAAACCTTGTCCAAAGCTCCAGATCGGATCACCACCATCCGAAGCGGCCGGATCCGAAGCCATATCGGATCGCTGCCGATTTGCATAGGCCTACTATATTGCTTTTGGCCGTCATAAAGCGAAGATTACCAGGAGTTCAGAAGCTAACACTTAGATTTACTTTTGAGAATCAGAGGCCTCTTATTCTCACTAAAGAGCTTTCAATTCATGTTCCACACTGGTTCAACAGACCATTTGCTGATCTTTAGGCTACAGGACTATTCCGTCTCCTCTCAGCGTTTAGTCTGCTGGGAAGCTGTTTGGAATTCAATTCACTTCTGTGTCCTTGACTGATATTATTATATGTAAGCCCAGAGACTTTGTATTAGGTAAATGTAATACATTTGAAAATAAATAATTAAAATAAATACATAACGGTTTTGACAAGGAGGAGTGTAAGAGCTATAAAAAAAGGTAAAACACAACCATTCACTTACTATCCCTAGATGCAACTTTAGTGAAATCGGGGGAGAGTTGAGAATAAAATTCAATAAATATGAAAGGCCCTTAAACTCCCTCATGATAAGTACAGACTGACTAAACACACAGGTTGGTATGTTCTATTTGCCCTGGCTTATGGTGAAAGACTCTGGCCCTGGCATGAAATATCTCCAAATTCCACCTTACATAGTCACTGACCCATTAATTCATCATAAGGATGCAGGAAGATTTCACACAGGTGTTAATTGCCTCCCAGAACTGAGCCCAAATTGAGTAAAACTGAAATCAGTCAATCTACTGTTTACCCAGAGCCTAATTTCCATATAAAATGGACTAGTTGTACATGAAATTTACTCATCAAGAAACTGGAGTCTTTCAAATGTTCTTTATACATTCATTCTTGTAAAATCAGGCTGTCTGTCAGCATGGGGAGCTTCCAAAATCTTCAAAACAAAGTGCCAGTTAGAGCCAATCATTTCTCATCTCTCTTTTCTTGTGTAGAGCCCTGAGGATATTAAAGATCCTTCTAATCATGTGGGTGTTTCAAAGCTGATGCTGGACTTAAATGGCCATGTTTCATGAACCAGGCAGGGCCATCTAGTTATAAAGCTCAAAAGTGGAAGTAATGGGACCTTGTTTCTGTTCTCAGCTCAAGAATTTTTTCCATTTGGTTGCTTTTTGCAAGTCACTATAACTTGCACCTTCCTTCCTAAAGTGCTCTGAAATATTGAAACAAAGTGCTTTTTAGGTGAAAATATTATTGGATTGGTAGCAAAAAGCTCATACAGAGGACACACAGACTGGTTCAAAGTAACGTGAAATATTATAGGTACCAAACCAAGAGATGTAGTTTGGGGAAGAAATAATGAAAAAAATGGTGAATCTATTACAGCTGTGTCATTGGTTTTATTTTATTGGTTCTACAGCAAAAAGTGCTCACAGTGAACCCTCCAAAGTGTTTCTCACGAACTCTAGTGAGAGTTACCCTTTCCTCTTTCCAAATACAAACTTACTTACCACAGCCCACTTTTGTATTTTTGAGGTTCACGTTAAAAGTATTGCCAACTCTCATGATTTTTGGCATTGTTCTTAGAGTCTGTGCTTCGGGAATGTGAAAAACTTGGCTCTTTTATATATATATATATATATATAAATAAAAGAAAGAGCTACATTTTTCACATTCCCAAAGCATAAGAATGATGCCAAAATTCATGAGAGTTGGCAATACTGTTAATGTGAACCTCAAAAAGCATAGCAGTGTGCTGTGATAGCTAAGTTTGTATTTGGAAAGAGGGAAACATAACTCTCACTAAAGTTCTTTTATATCTATATCTATAAAAGAAAGGGCTAAGCTTTTCACATTCCCCAAGCATAGACTTTAAGAACAATGCAAAAAATCACGAGAGATGGCAACACTGTGTTAACTGGTTTGCTGTTAATTAGAGCTCTTAGAAATATGTTTCTCTTTTACTTAGGTGCATGTGCTGCATCTGTTCTGAATCTTCACTGCTTTTCAAGAGGGTATCCAAGTAACTAAGGTCGCTTTCTCCTCCATTAATAACTATCATCCCTTTGGTGATTGGTTTAAAATATATACTTCTAAATAGAGCAATTTAGCAAACATATTTCATCTGGCCAGAATCATTTTCCCATCTCATTTTCCCAATTCATTTTCAAAAACATTTGGATTTTGGGAAATGTAATAAAAGGTCCAAGCCCTAAAGTAAAGTGCATTTGCAACTGGATGCAACACCTCTGTTGCATGGAACTTATAAACAAAATTTCATAAATGTAAACAGGGCCTAATTCTGTGCATTAACATGATTACAAAAGCAAGAGCAGGAATAGGATTAACCTCTCAACAAGTAGTTATTCTGGCGTCATACTATCCTCTTAGCTGTGTATCATGACATACTCAGATTAGTTTATATTAAGTTTGGTCAAGGTCATAAGTAGATGGAAAGGACATAGTAAAATATTAACAAATGTTCTAAACCTACATTGTAACTAATTGAAGTTTTCCTTCCAGCCCCGTCTTCTCACATTTCACTACAATTCATATCGAAGACAACCTGGAATTTAAAACAACCCTCAATAATTAGATTCTATGTATGGAAAAGTATACATTTGTTATACTCTACCATATATAGAATCTAATTATTGAAGGGTCATCTTAAATTCATCCCCCCACTGCTGCAACAGGGAATGCAGAGGTAGGGGGACAAGAGGTAGGAAAAGCAGTGGCAAGGGTCCAGGCAGCGAGGGGGCAAGCACAAAGGGGTGGGCAGGTAGCTTGACCCTTGTGCCTCTACCTCCCCAGTACCACCTTGACCCTCCCTCTCCACTTGCCACCCAGATGCCTCACCCCCTCCCTCCTTTCTGCCACCACTTACCCTATCAGCAGCTCTGGCTACAGCTCCAGCAGGGGCATGGGCTAGACTAGGGGTCAGCAACCCCCGGCACGCATGCCAAGCATGGCACGCAAGGCCATTTTGCTTGGCACACCACCGCCAGCCTGAGCTCTAAGCAGCTGCTGCCAGCCATGGAGCCTAGGCTGCTCCCAGCACTACGGCACCTTCCAAGGTAGATGTTGTGGTTTTTTCGGCACTCCGGCCAAAAGACATTGCCAACCCCTGGACTAGACAGTGGATGCACCCGACACTGGTGGCAGCTCCAGCAGCCTCAGCCAGGCAGCAGCAGCGGGGGCAGCTCCAGCCCTGCCCCTGGCCCCAGTCAGGCAGCAGCAGCATCTCCAACCAGTCTGTGGCAGGCTGTGGCTACAGCTCTGGTTTCAGTTCCAGCTCCAGACCCAGGCCTGGGCCCAGGTTGGAATCAAAGCTGGAGCCAGAGCTGAGCCACAGCAGCTGCCTGCCCAGGGCAGTACTCAAATGCAAAATGAGGCTCTTTCTTCTCCCCTATGCTGAATGGGGAAAAAAAAACCCTCGTCTTGGGTTCTGGTAAATCCAGCAGAATGAACCACAACCCATTGCTGTAAGTCACCTTAAGATAAGCACACATGCCCTATTAAGATTTCAGAATGTGGCAGATAGCATTATCATGTAGACATCTGAAGTGACAAGCATTTGACTTATTTTTGGAACATATGCCTATAACAAAACAGCTTAACTGCAATACTGCTGACTGAAACTAATCTCGCATCGGGATTGTCAAAACAGAAATACTGGGGGGGGGGGGGGGGGGGGGGGGCGGCAGACTAAATACATGCTCCTGTACTCCCTCTGCTTGGGGAATGGGGGGGGGGGGGGGGGGGGGGGTCAGCACAGATGATATCTAAATATCATTTTCACTCCAGGGGAAGGTAACAGTCCAGACCTAGCAGCAGGCCCCAGAGACTGCTCTATGGTTAGCTTCTAATACAGGGGCGGGCAATTATTTCAGGCAGAGGGCTGCTTACTGAGTTTTGGCAAGCCATCGAGGGCCGGATGACAGGCAGCCAGGGGCAGATAAATATTAATTTTCTAGATTTTTTAGGAGCCCCGTGGGCCAGATAGAATGGCCTGGCGGGCTGCATCTGGCCCACAGGCCACATTTTGCACACCCCTGTCCCAATAACATTATGTTTCACATCCTCGGACGAATGTTAGTCCTGGTTAACTATATAGCTTTGCCTTAGAAGGTAGGTTGGCACCTTAGAGACCATTCTAATTCAGAAAAGCATTAAGCTTTTGCAGCTGACAGCCTATTTCATCAGATGCTATGAACAGACTGGATTTGCAGAGCAGGGGTACTATCATTTTGTTCTACTTTGTTGCTAATGTGGAATTCTATCTCAGGAAAAGAAAAGGATACAATGGAGAAGCAGAAAACAGGAGTGCTAGGGAAGACAGGGAGAACAGAAGGAAACAGCTGAGCTGATGTTGAGGTGTGTGTAGCCCATTTGGGGCCTGAACTGTGTTAGCACAATAATGATTTTTTGGGTTGAAGTAGAGGTGTGTGCTGTATTATTTAAGACATCCAGCACTAATCTCCACTCTCCATCCCCCTCACCTCTCCTTGAAGAAGAGCCAGAGTCTTGAAAGCAAAAGGCTTGTCCCTTTAGAAGCCCCGCTAGGCTGGCTGGACCGGATCCTACAGGAAGGAGACTGGATAAGGCTTTTAAGGGAGTCCTGAGGCAATTTCCACTACAAGAGGGGGAGGGGTCCATAACAAAAGGATCCATGACAGATGCATGTCTTATTTTTAATTAGATTTCTGCAGGCTTCTCAGCATATGCAACTCCTTCTTGGGAATAGGCTTATCAATGGTTAAAGCACCTTAGCCACCAAATACAGAGAAGACAGGTCTTAACAAGATGGGGCGGGAGGGAGGGAGGTCAGAGGGGGTATTCACTTTCTGAAATGATGGCAACTCTTCTACCCTCCTTATTTTGTTAAGAGGTGTCACAATCCAATGTGAACAGATCTTCACAGGACAATTCAGCTTAGAAGCTGCCTGACATCAAGCATATATCAGGTAGAGTAAAAGACTGCTTTCTGAGGTGCATTCATGTATCAGAGGGGCCGCTAAGATTAATATTCCACAATTTGGTTAGTACTTTAAATTAGATACTTAAATAAGCACGATGCTGTCATCACACAGGTTTTTGTGTAACACAGAACAGTCCATCTACTACATTTTCAGACCTATACTGAGCAACTTACCCAGATGTTGCAGTTGTTAAGGACAAGTGAGAAAGGGAAAAAAAATCTTAGAGGTGATAAGATAAAAATGCGAGTGCCACTCCTCATTCTTTAATTCAGTTCTACCACTTAACCCTTTTCATCCAGAAACAAACTTCCTCCAAACTGCAAACAAGAATGAAATTAGATTTACTACAGCCCAATTCAGGTTAAATCTTCAGTTTGTGACTATTGGCACTATTCTGAATACTGGCACTTGATATGCAAAGCTTCCCAAATGGCCAAAATAATGACTTAGATACATCATACAATGGATGATAATACAGTGATTGAATATGCAGAAACATTTCTCTCAATAGCAGCTCGTATATCCCATTGAATGAAAGTTACCATTTTGATGGGCAAGGAAATACTTCCTGGGATTGTGGCACATCACCTTCCACTTGACCTTGTATTCATTTTATGTAAGTAATTCACAAACTGTTGAATTCTCCTCTACAGCTTTATGTAACCATAGGCTGTTCAGTTCCTTGAGGAAATCACCAATCTCAACCAATGATAACAACTATGAGTACTGAAGTCCCTACTAGGGGATGATTAAAAATTGCTTTTGCTTTCAAGATCTTCACAGCCCCAGACTAGTAAAAATTGCTGCTTTAACATGGCATCTCCAGCCTTAGATGATAACAGGAAAGGAAAAGGAGAGCAAGTGCTTGCAGGGTCAGGCTTACTGTTGAGTACAAAATATAGAAGCAGCAGGAACCTACAGGAGGGAGTATAGTTTAAGACCTAGACACAGGAACCCTCCCCTCCTTAGCTCTCTCAAGATAAGTGTTGCCATGATGATGAGAGCAGTAATTGCTGTTCTGAGTGGAAGCAAGATTGGTATTGGAAACGGAAGGGCAGAAGAGCATTATAGCCATAAAGCTTATTCAATGAGGAGAATGAACGGACACCAATTCGACATTTTCAAGAAAGACAAGCAAGCCTGTGACAGAACACCTTAACCTTCCTTCGTATTCCATTGCTGACTTCACAGAAACAACAAAACTTTAAAACCAATTTAAATGCAAAACTGCAGAACAAGAAATCATCCACAGACTGGGTTGTATTAAGCATGGACTCAACAGAGCCTCTGGATTCTTATCCATTATCTGGACTAGCTTTAATAACCCTTATGTCCCTCAAAGGGTTAACTGCTTTGTTTATCCTCTCTGATCCCTTCAACTCTCTCAGCAAAGCCACTTTCCCCTCCCCCTTTTCCTATCCTTTGTCTTTAAATTACTGTATTTCTTTCTGTCTAGTACCCCTGCTCTCTTCAAGTCTATCCAGTAGTATCTGAAGAAGTAGGCTGCCCATGAAAGCTTATGCCTATCTGAATGAGTTAGTTTCTAAAGGTGGCATCCTGCCCCACCTTCTTTCTAAGGTGAGACAGATGAGAAATTGACTTTATTTGTTTTGTTTGCTTGTTTTTACACACACATTTTGAAGGAGTATCAATAAACTTACACTCCCTGCATTTTCACAGGATGTTTAGAAATCTGTTCACTTGTATAGCCTTTGTCAGGCTTTGCCTAATGACTTACCAAGATCAATAAATAAATTCCTACAAAATAACTTTGTTTCCTTCTGATACACTCAATGCAGTTATTCCAATATTAGAATAAATGAATTCTTTACCATCTTCCTAAATTGTTGCACTATGTTGCTAGGCCCCGTACTCTACTCTAAAAGTAAAGGGATCTTATTTGACAGTCATCAGAGGAAGACATTGAAATCAGTATTTGTAAAGTACTATTATCCTTGGAGAGAAAGGTGATACAAACGAGCAAATGTCGCATTATCAGATCATCAGCTAAAAATGAAAACCAAACAATGAATGGATATTAAAGCCAGTCAAAAAGGTTATTACAGCAAAGAAAGTGAAGAACTTAATGTGAAAACCTTAAATCACACTTCTAAAATATCACTATACTTAGTATACCATTAACTTTGTAACAAAACCAAAATCAAATCCATGAGCATGTGAACACGTGACAAATGTGACGAATAACTGCCTCTGCTCACCCAGTAGATAGCCTTGACTATGTTTCTAAAACAATCTAAAATGGATTCATGTAGAGCTTTAACCATATATGCCAAGGGTGTCAAACTCATCACTCCCCAGGGGCTGAATGAGTACAGTGGGGCCACTCCGTGGGCCAAATTGGGCCTGCAGACTGGCCCCATGCACCAGTAGCAGCTCACCATCAAACCCAGTCTTGTGGTCCATGTGCAGAGCTGGTCAGGCATGTGCTGCATGCAGTGTGCAGGTACAGTCTGAAACCCATGGGCAGCACTACAGGCCAGATTTATGACACCTCTGAAATACACCATTAGAGCACAGCTCAGTATCTGACAACCCACTTGACATCTTCAACAGCATAAATTTCTATTGGTATAAGATTCTACAAGTTTTCAGGAAGAAATTCAATTCCTTTTAGGGGTAGGGTACATTATAGGAACAGTATTAAATTTAGTGACCATGAGGCTATGGAGGCAAAAAAACTGATCATTTTGTGCACACTGATTCCTATATATTCCTACACATCAAATACTAGTATCCACTCATTTAGTGTGGAAAACATGCAATAGAAAGAACCTTTTTCTGAAATCTTTGACGTAAATCTCCTATATCCTGTCATACACTATAAATCTTTCCACATGATAACAATGCAGATGATACTTAAGAGTTCATCACAGATTTTCTCATATAAAATATAAACTATGTTTTTTTTATGAGCTGCTTCTGTGTTCCACTTCAGTTCCAGGGCCAATAAACTATCACGTAAAAGATTATGGGAGTTAAGATACATAAGTGATCCACTACAGCAGAATCTACCATCCTGCAAAAACAAGTTATAATTTCTCTGTCAAATAGCACAGCTAATCTTGGTGAAAGAGCCCCCTATCTCTTGTTGCTTCACGATCATTAAGAGTAGCAGTATCAGAAGGATAAACATTCTTGTCAGAACCACGATAAACAAATATGTTTTATTAAAAGTATTACAAAAATCACTGGAAGTTAGAAGGATGGAGCAGGAGTCACCTGTAGAGAAACTTAATGAATTAAGTTTCACTTTTGAACATCAGATTAAACTAGCTATCAGAAAGACTATGCCATGCAAGTAAAGAATGGCTATTTATAACTATCTCTAAGCCACAGCAACCCAGTTTTAGAGACGTTTCCCAGACTGTGTTATTGTTGTACCAAACAGACTACTCTTTCATTTCCTGTCAGTTGCAATTACAGTTCCATAACTGAAATACAGTAAATTACCATGGAGTACCTTCAAAAGATGGTTCATTGAGGTTAAGCTGTCACTACAATTATTATATAATTAAAAAAAAGATGATTTTAAGTGTTCCAGCTTTCTCTTGTTTATAAAACAACCCCAACTAATTTAGCTTAAGCAGCTCAGTATGAAACAAATATCTCAGGGTAAGCATGCTGCTTCAGATAAAACAGTGACAGGCAAGCAAAGATGGACAACCTCAGCTAGAGGTACTGGACTGTACAAACAAACTGATCTGTTAGATCTTTCAACTAGACTGAACTTAAAAAAATACATATTTTACAAGTTAACAATTAACAATTGTACAATACCTATTTAACACAAAGGTACAAAACCTATGCAACGCTGAGTAAGAGAAGCAGTAAGCAGAGCAGCTGAAATAAGCAACTCAGTAGTGGGTGGCATTTCTCTGAGCTAGTGACTTTGGGTGTCTGATTGGTGCATGCATGAGTTTCCTGTGCATGTTTTCCTGTGATGTGTGTTTTTTTCCCCTCCTCTAGAATGACTGACAGGGTTTGCTCTGAGTGGGACTGGTTTAGCTAACTGAGAGGTGGAGGTAAGGCTAGGCAGCCTTATAAAACTGCAGGCCCCTGCAGAGGGCAGCAAAGAGAGGGGGAGTTTGTCTGTGAAGGGAGCAAGAGATTCTGTAGGTGTTTGGTGGGCCCAGGTGTGGGTGTTTTACACGTGGGTTCTTGTGGTGCAGTTTTCTTGGTGGGGGGGGGGGGGGGGGAGTGTTTTCTTTACAGCTTAGGTGTTCTCCATAGAACAAAGGCACAAATGGGGACTAGGTCAGCAGTTGTGACTTGTGTGGGATGTGCCTTGTTTGTGTTCCTCCCGCAGGACCAAGACAATTTAATTTATACCAAGGGTCAGATGGTGTCTTCCCTGGAAAAAAAATTCAAAGGTTGAAAGCATGGGTATCCATGCCACATTACATGAAGAAAAAGAAGATTGCTTGGACAAGAGTTATGAAAGGATGATACTGGAGAGGCCAAAGGGAAATTAGGAGAAGTGGCAGCATGTGACTACTTGAAGAAGGGGGCCCCAGAGTTGAAAAGTAGGCCTGTGCAAAGCAGCTAGTATTTGCTTCCGATTTGGCCAATTTGGAGGACAGTGATTCAATTTGGTGATTCAAATCACTGTCCTGATTCAATTCGGCCGAATCTGATTTGGAGATTCGGCAGCAGTTGAATCTCCAAATCAACCAGGTCTGGCCCATCCACTGCCTCTCTCCCAGCCCAGCAATGGCTGCCCCGCCTGCCCCAGCTCATCACTTGGGAGGAAAAAAAGCCCTGGATCAGCAGGTGCTGCTGGGCGGAGGGTGATCCCCACTGCCCCCACTGTGTGGGGTGCTCTGCACGAGCTCCTGAATTACCTCCCCTGCTCCCCCAGCCCCTGCACGGGCCAGCTCCAGCCCTTTAAGGAAAATAAAAACCTGAAGAAACCCCAGGACTCACCGCTCCTCCCTGCAGGGGGCGATCCCCGCTGCCCCGCACCAGGTGGTGGGCTCTGCACAGGCCCCCGAAGTCCCAAGGCTGCACCAGGTGTGGTGAGTCCCGGGGCTCATCTTAGCTTTTTTTTTTTTCTTAAAGAGCCAGAGCCCCGGCAGGCAAGGCAGCCATGGGGGGGTTGGGGAAGTGGGGGGGATCAAGGGGGTTTGTGCAGAGCCCCCCATGCAGCGTGGGTCAGTGGGGATCACCCCCCACCCCACCCGGCAGCACCCGGTGAGCACCAGGGCTTTTTTTTAAAGTACCGAGCTGGGGTGGGCTGGCAGGGGTCCCCCCATGGTCCCCTCCCCCAGCCCCCCCTCTCCCGCCGCCCCTAGTACTTACCAGCTCAGAGTGGCTGCAGCTTCCTGCTGCAATCACCGGGGATGGCCTGAATCATCAAAGCTCTCCGAATCTTTGCTGAAGATTTGGAGAGCTTTCAATCGATTCAGACCTTTAAATTGGTCCTGATTTGATTCAGATTTGGCCACCAAATTGGGTCAAATCTCCTCCGAATCAAATCACCACCTGAAGCTTCACACAACCCTACTGAAGAGGAGCCAACTGAAATCAGCAACTGCTTTTGGCACTCTGCTGTGGAACAGCAGAGGAAAAGGCAGAGGATAGGACATGTGCAGGCAAAATGCACATGACCCAGTCATCCAGATGGCTAGAAGTACAGGGATGGGAGCTCTAGGACTACTGCACCAAGAAGGAAAAGAATGGTGGTGGTTAGTGACTCCCTTCTGTGGGGGAAGGAGGTACCAACCTGTCATCCAGATTTGGAGTCCCAGGAGGTGTGCCCACATTTAGGACATCAGAGAGACTGCCAACCCTCAGCCATCCTTCAGAACATTATCCTTTCCTGTCTGTCCATATAGGCACCAACCACACTGCCAAGAATGACACTGAGCAGATCAGAGTCAACATGATGCTCTTGCAGGAGAGGTTAAGAAGCTTGAAGTACAAGTGATATTCTCATCAATACTCCCCGTGGAAGACAAGGGCCCAGGCATGGACTACCCTGGAAGTAAACATGTGGCTGAAATGGTGGTGTTGGTGTAAAGACTTTGGATTCTTCAACAATGGGCATCTGTTCTGGGGAGGAGGACTGCTATCAAGAGATCTGGTCCATCTGACCAGAACTGGAAAAAAGCATCTTTGGGCATCATCTGGCTAACCTAGTAAGGAGGCACTTAAGCTAGGTTCCAAGGGGGATGGTAAAAAAAACCCTTCAGCAACAGAGCAAACAATCCAGAGAGGAAAGGACCAAAAGATGTCCTCAACTCTGGGAAAGAGCCAGAGAGTACCAGATAGCAACAAATGGTGCAAAAGAGAAGTGCATAGGTCGAAATGCAAAATATGTCTGATGTCTGTATACAGATGTGGGAGGGGTACAGGTTGTAGCTGTGTCAGTCTAAGGACATAGGCAAACGAGGTTCTTTGGTTAAAACTGATATATTTTATTAGATCAACTCAAATAGTTGGAAAAAAATTTCTTAGCAAGCTTTCAGGTTTCAAAACCCGTTGTCAGGCTGAGGAAGCATGTGCAGTTGGTGTGTGCTCTTCCTGGATGGAATGAATAGTAAAGCAGCCAAAGGCTGGTATGCATGCAAGAAAGGCAGTCAGTGAAGATGTCAATTGAGGAGTTAGTGAGTGAGACACAGACTGGGAGTAGGGGAAAGGGAATGAATGTAGCTGTAAATAGTGGAGAGGTACCTGGGGACTCAGATGTCAGGCAGGCTGTAGTGTGTAATAAATCCAATGTCTATATTTAGTCCAAGATTTTTTGTATCCAGGAGGTTGATGAAGTGGAGTGCATAGGCTCATCTGTGAAAAGTGTTTTGTAAATTCCCTTTGAGGATTAGAACTGAGTGATTGGAGAGAGAGTGTGGTTTTTTTGAGAGAAATGTGCCTCCACAGGTAATTGGGTATTCTTGTCTTCAATAGATTTCCAGCATGCATTCATTCTGGTACATAGTTGCGAGAAACCAAACAACTGCGCACCAGAATGAATGCACGCTCTGTGTGTGTGTGTGTGTGTGTGTGTGTGTGTGTGTGTGTGTGTGTGTACTAGCCAACTGCCTGTCAGCAATGATGGGGGGAGGCAGTGGGGATGGAGCACCACCACCCTGTGCCATCGCCACCTCCCACGAGCTGGAGGGAGGGAGAGGGGAAGAGAGAGAAGCTTGCCCCAATGTTCCTTCCATCCCCCTCGGTCAGGGGGGGGGGGGGGGGGCGAGGCCAGCACTGCTGGCCTCGCCCCCCTGCTCCATTTGCTCCATCCACACCATCATGGTGGTGCTACACCATGCCAGTGCCACCCCCTGTCCAAAACGCTCTTGGAGCACTCTGATTGGTTGTTTCATTCAACACTGTTTGTTTTGGCAGCCAATCACAATCAGACTGTGCATAAAGCATTACAGACAGACAGACAGTCAGACTAAGGTTTTTATTATGTTAGGGTGTGTGTGTGTGTGTGTGTGTGTGTGTAGTGGAATTTCATTTTAATCATGGATTTGGGAGGGTTTTAATCAGAGAATTTGCTATTTTTAAACAGAGAAAACCAGGATCCCTGATGACTTAGGCATAATATGCTTCTACAGACCCTAGACAACGCAAAAATTACATAAAACTATTCCTGAGTTATCTGTTGTGCTCATGAGGATAAATGTCACATATATAAAGTGCTGAATGCAAATATATTCAGTATATTGCAGTGTGTATTCATCAAATTCATTTTATAATCTTACAATCTCTTAGTTTTACTGTTATTTCCAGAGAGGTCCTATTGAAAACTGATTATTTGCATTCATGAAGGATTCTGATCTATTTATGTTTGAGGAAACTGTGTTTCTGTCTAGATCTTCACACATCCTTCATTGTATGCAGCCCACTGTATTCTCCTCCTTGTCAAAAAGCTCTCAGCTTTCAATCTGCAATCCCTTGATCAAAGTCTTAACAGAACACTTAAGCATTGCACCATAAGTGCGTTTCAGTTTAAAGTCAGAGCAATAGCCCTACCTCAATTTCTTGACAGGGGTTGGGGCCAGATTTGGCTAAACCAGCAGCAGGGGATGTCATACTTAGAACACCAACAGGCATGCAACAAAACAGTCATTGCCTTTGTTTCTTCATCAGCTGATCTTTAAATAGGTACTGGTGTTCCGTTTCAACCTCTGAATGTTGAATAACGTGTTCATAAAGTGCATTTGATGGGACCTCCACAAGAGGAAGAGGAATAGCTTATTGAGTCACCGTTTACATCTATTTTTCTTCCCACATAACCTTCCCATGGTTTTTCCTGTTGTCTTCCTGCACCTACTGCTATTTCTTCTACTTTTGAGTTGTCCAATGTCTTTTTATTGGATTAGGTTGGACCTTTCTCACATTTAATGTAGGAAGCTACTTATGTGGATTTTCCTCATTCCTCAGAAGCTTTGTGAAATTTGTCTCGGGAATGGGAGTGGGTATTGTGATCCTTAGTTATTACTGGAGATCCTTAGTTACTACTGGTTTGTCTTTCCTCCCTAGTGCAGGGGAGGTGGATCCGATGATCTTGCGAGGTCCCTTCCAGCCCTTACAATCTATGAATCTCTACTCAGCACCCGTTAAGCCTCATCTAGAGTACTGTGTGCAGTTTGAGGCTCCACATTTGAAAAAGAATGGGGAGAAGTTAAAGAGGGCCCAGATGTGGGTGACAGAAATGATAAAGGGCTTGGGAGGCAAGTTATATGAGGACAGATTGAAGGAGTTAGGTATACTTAGCTTGCAGAAAAGGTACTTAATAAGAAATATGATAGCAGTCTTCAAATTTTTGAAGGGCTGCCATAAAGAAGAGGGAAAACACCTTTTCTCTGTTGCTGCAGTGACTGGGACACAGACCAATGACTTGAAGTTGCAGCAAAATAGGTTTACAACAGTGAGGCAGACACCTAGGAGAAGTTGCGGACTCTGCATCACTGGAGATGTTCAAGAGGTTGGAAAGCCACTGGTCAGGGGTGATCTAGGCATAGTTATGCCTATGTTCTTCTAGAGGTATTTCCCATGATTCTATGCTTTTCTGGTTACCACTTGGGGCTGTGATGCTAAAATGCATAACAACATGCACAAAATCACATGGCATTGATTAACATGGTATAATGATGCCAAAATGATCATGGGCCGACAGTGTGGGGACACGGTCAGGAATG
>NW_005843130.1:272214-286089 GCF_000455745.1 Alligator sinensis | reverse complement strand
CAGGTCCAAGGAGGTGATCCTCCCCCTCTATGCGGCACTGGTCAAGCCACAGTTGGAGTACTGTGTCCAGTTCTGGGCGCCGCACTTCAGGAGAGAGGTGGACAGCATTGAGAGGGTCCAGAGGAGGGCCACCCGCATGATCCGGGGTCAGCAGAGCAGGCCCTACGAGGAGAGGCTAAGGGACCTGAACCTATTCAGCCTCCACAAGAGAAGGCTATGGGGGGATCTAGTGGCCTGTTACAAACCAGTCAGAGGGGACCAGTAGGCACTGGAGGAGTCCCTGTTCCCCCGAGCACTACCAGGAAATAATGGTCACAAGCTGGCAGAGGGTAGATTCAGACTAGACATCAGGAGCCTTTACTTCACAGTCAGAGCGGCTAGGATCTGGAACCAACTTCCAAGCGAAATGGTGCTGGCTCCTATCCTGGGGGTCTTTAAGAGGAGGTTAGACGAACACCTTGCTGGGTGACCCCAGTACTTTTTCCTGCCATGGCAGGGGATCGGACTTGATGATCTGCTCAGGTCCCTTCCAACCCTACCTACTCTGAAACTGACAATGGATCCTTAAAATAAGAGCTACCCTCCTAAAAGAGTGATGCAGAACTTGAAGTGTCCCCACACCTCCCTCCTGCTAAAAGTGTCAGGGTTTTTTAAGTCTTCCTCAGAGGCATTGGGTGTTGACTGAAGCCAAGGCTGAGGATTTTGACTGAGATTGTGCCAATGTTCCTACTGGGACTTAAACCTGGAGGTTCCTGGCCAGAGGGATCTGTTCCTCCACTCAGGGTCAAACCAACTGCCATATTTGGATTCAGGAAAAAAATTTACCCCATGGTCAGATTGGTGTGGATAGTGAGGGTTTTTGCCATCCTCTTTCTGGGATCTCCTGAATGTATATTAACAACATTTATAGCAGGTTATTGGTTGCCATGGTCTCCCTGCTTTACTTGTGACAGGTTAGTGTGTTATATATCTTGTGTGGTGTCAACGTTGACTGTATAGTTTTGCTATGAAATTAGACAATGGATTTGTATAGGATGGGCTGGACAAGGATAATCCTGCCTCAGGCAGGGGGTTGGACTAGCTGACCTATGGAGGTCCCTTCCAGCCCTACTTCTCTATGATTCTATGATTTTCTATTCAAGAAATTTCCTCCAACATTTAACATTAAATTCCAAGTCTGATAAGTAGCAAAAGAGGAACCAAGGATGCAACCCTCTAATCTGCATCATGATACACTTGACAATCTTCTTGGGGTATTCAGTCCTTCAGACATGCCTCCAAGCCATTTCAGCAAAGGGCCCTCAAGGTTCTACTGCCCTACCCTCCTTTCATAAGCCTACAGCCAAGCAAAATTAAACAGATTGTATATGATTATTTAAAATGCATCCTTCACCATTCAGCTTACCTTTCTTGCTTCCTCCAGAATCTGTCTTAGATCCTGCAGTTCTCTATCATGCTGTTCTTTAAGTTTATCAATTTCCAGGTCATGGCTAGACACTTCTTCCTTTAGTGCTCCCTTTAAAGCAGTCAACTCCCGCTCTCTCTTCCTCAATATTTCTTCCTGTTGTTCTTTTGCCATCAGCGTTTCTTGCAGATCCTGCTTCATTTGCATCAACTCCTAAACATGATTGAGATGAAACAAAATTAAAATGCCTGTATTATAGCTAGCTAAAATTAGTGAGAACTAAGGAACCTTTAAGCATATTCTGTTCAACTATGGCATTTTGGCAGATACTATAAAAATGCAACCAGCCTCTTCATTCAGCAGAATCATCTCACTGGCTCTGTTGCTGCTCTTTTACAACTTGGTACTGATCTCTCCAGAGCCTAGTGATTCTCCTCCACTTCTTGCTGACAGCTGGGTGCCAAACTCCCAACCTCTTTCCTACTTCTAAGGGTGGTTTTTGTACTTTTACAAATTTTTGTTACTATCACCTCCAAAAGTCATCATTTTCATTTATCAGTCACTCTACTTGTCAATTTAAGGTGTGATACTAAAATCAGTGTGCTTTGTTGTCTGTCCTACTACTATTAGATTTTCTTTTCAATCTTGTTTTAAAATAGAATGGTTGAATATTTAAAGTTTTACTTAATTTCTGGATATTCTATGGAGTGGCTATAGCTGTGGACAAATCATTTTCATAGCCTCTTCATTCCATTTTGTATGCTTGTCTTAGTTCTCTGTTCTCTAAAATACTTATCTGCTTCATAGGAATGTTGTAAGGATTAATTAACATTTGTAAATGTGCCATCATTAATTCACTACAGGACTAAGCTTGGGACTCAAACTATAGGTTTCTCTGAGTTCTTTTCTATCAATATGAAACTAGCTTGCTGTTGCAAAAGTCAGGAAATAAAGCCACAAGGCAGGTAACTAGCCTGAAAGATCACTTTGTTGTCTATTACAAAACAGCTTGAGTATTTCACATTTAAATCAAAATAATGCTATCCTTAATTCCCAAAAGTTTTAATCAAGCCATTCATTGCTCAATCTTTTCTGGCAGATTTGCTGTGAGGATTCTTAAAACTGCAACAAAAAAAAACTTTACAAGAAAGGCACTCTGTTTCTTGGTCTGCTGCATTTTAAATGGTGCATTTTAATATCGCACAAAAGGAGCCTTGACCACAAGCTGAAAGAACCATACTTTCACAAACCTAGAACAGTGTATGTCTTAAGAATCATAGAAATGTAGGACAGAAAGGCACCTCAAGAGGTCATCTGGTCTGAGGCAGGATTCATTACATTTAAACTATCCCTGAAGATGTTTTTCTAGCTTGCTCTAAAAATCTCCAACACAGAATTCCACCTCCCTCCCTAGGAAACCTTTTCCAGTGCCTAAGTATATTCATAGGCCCAATCACCATGTATTTATCATGCAGTTAAGGTGTTAATCATGTGATAAACTATAACATGTCATATGTTCAACCAGTTTATCATATCATAAAATGCCAAACGAACCACAAAGATGTTTCACATTTATGGCTTTTGGCAGACAGTAATTTAAACATGTGATGGAACTGTGCATCATGCAGCACAAACTAGCTTTAAATGCCCCAGCATTGGGGAGGCCCATGGGGTGCAAAGCAGGGCTTGAAATTTGGCAGCATGTAAGGAGCACTTCTGCTGCCTCCACACTGGGGCACTTAAAGCTGGGCCATGCAACCCAATGCATGATCCCTTTGCACGTTTAAGTTAACATCTCCCAGGGGTCATAGTTATACACTTTCAGTTAAAATGTTTTTTCAAATATCTATCCTAAATCTTCCTTGGCACAAATTAAGCTGATTACTTCTTGTCCTAACCCCCATAGACACAAGTGATCACTGTCCTCCAACCATTTATGTAATGGAAAACTATTTCATCACAACTCAGACTTCTCTTTTCTATTCTAATCATTCAAAATCTTTCAAATTTCTCTGTATCTTTCTAATTCTTAAGTGTAGCATTCTGCATTTCTCTCGACAAAGTTTATTTTTATTCATTCAGGACCATTTCTGCAATTTTTCAATATCATTTTAAAAATCTGATCAACTGATCCTGTTCTTTAAAATGTCTGCAATCCCTTCCAGGTGGTGCCCTCTGTTTGAGAACAAACTATTGGTAACATCTCTTTGAGTATGTTTTTCAAGGAGAGCACCCACCTCATAGTGATATTGTTTATACCATATTTTCCTAGTTTGTTTACAAGAATTTTGTGTGCAACAGTAGCAAAAGCTTACTAAAGTCAGGCTACTTTCTCTTTATCCACTAGGCTACACCCCCCCTTACCTACTTGGTTTTGTTAAGAGCAAACCTGACTGGCTGGGTTTAAACTCCTCATTTGTTTTAGTATCTTTTCAGGTGTTCAAGTTAAGTTGACTGGTCTTTCACCTGTCTTTTCACACTATTTTTTTAAGATAGGTACTATCATCTGCTCTCCATGAGTTCACAAAGACAATCACTAACAGTTCATAAATGGTTTCAGCCAGTTCCTTAAAAGGACTCCAGGGGGAAATTCACAAGTTTTTGAAAATGTGACTATACCCAACACCAAATATCTTTTAATCTATTTTCCCTAATCCTCCCTATACACTTGTTCCTTTGTTAAAATTAATGTTATTATCTTGTCACAATTAACTTTTTTTGTAGAGACTGAAGCAAAAGAACACTTTGAATATTTCAGCCTTTGGTGTCATATATGCTCTTGTTCCCCCCCACATTAAGAAATTGACTTGTACTTTTCTATAACTTTCTCTTACTTCAAATGTATGTATATAACCTTTTATTTTATTACGTCTCTTGCTAGTTGCGTGTCATTTTGCATCTTAGCCTTTCTAATTTTATCCCTACATTGTTGTGCTGCTCTTTGTACTCCCCTTTAACCATATGCCCTTGCTTCCACTCTCTGTAGGTATTAATAACCTGACTGTCAAAAAAAATAAGTCCTAAGACAACCATATGGAATCTTACTATATTTTTCATTCTTCCTCCACATTGGGATAATTTGTTGTCGTACCTTTAGCATTCCCTCTTTTCATAATCGCTGAACTCCTGAACTCCTTTTTCCCTTAGGATTTCTTTCCAAAAGAGTTTACCTATCTTATCCCAGAGTTCTACACATCAAATGGAGAAACTAATATCAACTACTAGGCAATTTTTAACATTAAATACCTGCATGTTTCTACAACCCCCATTTAATTAAATGTGTGCAAGGGTGTTCACAACTTGATCATATAAACTATTCTTGAAATACTTTTATCACTAACCTCAATCAGAACCTCTTTCTCCTCATCATCAGCATGTTTTGCATTATCCAGTTCATCATGCATTTCAGAGAGTTGGTCTTGGAGGTCCCTGATTTCCGTCTGGTGTTGTTCCCGTTCCATCTTCACTTGAAAGAGTCTCATTGGGGGAAAAGTTACGTTTTAAATTTATAACAGTGTAAAATTATTTTCCAAATATCATAAAGCTCAGAGAATTTGCAACTGCTCTCCCAGAATATATATGACAAAATGAGGAAATAACAGGAGAAGCTGTAAAGGAGATACACTGGTATTCTCCTTAAGAAAGGAAAAGATTGTAGAAATGGGATAAACACACCTAGATAGAATACTAAGCTCATTTTAGACCAAACGTTTTTCACTGAGGATGTTTTTGCCTAAAGAAGCCATGAACATCTGTATTTTGAAGAGCCACACATACAATGTGACCATGTAGTATTATATACAACTCACATTAAGACAAATATTAAAATTAAGAAGAAGAGGCAAGGATTTTTGTGGGTGATATCTTTTATTGGGCCAACTGAATAGTTGGGAGGGATACAGACAAGCTTTAGGTTATGAAGTACCTGCACCTGAGACATGAGAAAGGATGCTTCATACTCAAAAGCTTGTCTGTATCCCTTCCCACTTTAGAGTTGGTTCAATAAAAGATAAATCACTCAAAAAATCCTTGCCTCTTGTGTATTTTCCTGGATCATTGTGGCTACAAAAATCAGCCCAACGCTGCCACAAAACTACAAGTCCCAGGACACAAACATTCATTTCTAGCAGTGAAATTCCCTGAGAAATATCCACCGCTAAAATTTTTTCTGGAAGATGTGACATATAGGCATTCAGCCTGAAGCTGTTCCCTCTCCCCTGCTCTCCATGACTTCACCAGACTACGGTGATCCCAATGTTGGGAAGGTGTCAGAAGCAGTGGCTGTTCCATTCCTGCCAGTCATCAAGGAGTGGAGTAGTGGGGAAACTCCCCACACCTCCTCCAGACCGGAGCCTGGGGAACAGGCAGGGAGCAGTTTTCTGCATTCTGCACTCCACTCCTAATCTCTGGGGGCAGAGCAGAGGGAGCTGCAGGGCAAAAGACCTAGCCTATTCCCCTAATTGGGCAGTCCCCAGTTTGGGGAAGAGGCAGGGAGCAATAAGATACCAGTCTGGAGAGTGGATAGAAAGTATCAGCAACCCAGAAGTGAGCAGCAGCTGCCCCCTATGCCTTCTCCAGACCAGGGTGATCCCACTCTGGGGAAGGCACAAGGAAGCCTTTCCCCACAGCTTGACAACTTCCAGACTGGGAAGAGGTGAGCAGCAGCCAGAGTCACCTGTCTCAAGAAGGTGCAGGAAGCATTTTCCTGCTGTCCAACTACTCCCAGTCCCCAGTGGAAGAAAAGGGCACGAGTGTTTGTTCTCCCTCAGGAGATATCCTCACTGTTGAAAGAGGCAGATACTTCTTCCACAGGAGGCATTTCACCTGTGGGAAAAACTTGATGAATACCTCTACATTTGTGTTTTCTATCAGGAGAGCAGCAATTCCCCTGGTAGAAATGTAGCACCTGCATGTGGCCTTAGTTTCACCTCAAGTATTTTCATATGTTCAGTTTTGAGGTGGTAGTTTAAACACATCAGATAATAACAGAAGCTTGATATGGTGCTTGGGACTATATTAACTTTACTGCCTTCTAAATACCAAACCAGGTATGGATTAAATATAGTCTACATTATTTAAAAAAAAAAAAAAAAAAAAAGAAAGAAAGAAATTCCAACAAAGACAGACTTTCTACAAGAAACTCACTCTTCGAGGTTGTCCCGGAGTTCCACCTCACTTTCCTTTAGTTGCTGTCTTAAGGCATCTTTTTCTTGAATATTTTCATCAAGTTGCAACTGAAGGTCATTCAGGGTTGCTCTCATAGCATCTCTTTCTTCTTTTGTATTTTGCTGATTCTAAATTGTACATGAAAAAAGTGTTAAGCAGAGATAATTTGATAACAGAATAAAATGAGTGGCCCTAATCTTAGAAGGGTACGAAAAGTCCCTTGCCACTTCATTCTTTTCAGTTACACAATTCAAATACCTACATGATGAGATCTTGTGGAAGAAGAAAAAAATATGCTTACTTAGAAATCTGGAAGATACTGGAATTTGCCTCCAAATCACATTTGAGAAACTTGTTTGATTCTGAAGAAAAGTGCAAGTTCTATGACTTAACAGGTAAGAATATATTTGGAATTAATTTGAAATCTAAAAAGAGAAATGTATAGTGAGCCTTGTATTATGCAAAATGCTGAGGAAAAGGAAGGGGTGAATACATTACATATAAAGATGAAGTAACTCTGAAATTTAACATTGATTATGAAATGTAAAGGAGCTGCTGGAGCCTGAAAGGAAAGAACTCAAGACTCCTCTGTGGACACTGACTTGGGTTAAGGGGGTCCAACATACATGTAAAGACCAATATTTACCTTCTATCACTGTAGACAGAAGATAAATACTGGTCTTCCATATATGTTAAAGGAACATCATCCCTTTCAATGTTGAATTTGTTACTTGATAAACTATGGCTTTTGCCTTTGTGTGAGAAATCTAGAATGGGAAGACTTGTATAATGGAGACAGAATGCCTGAGATTGACTATCACAGATTGAAAGTGGCCTATAATTGATTACAGCTAGAAAATAGGTAATCAGCTGAAAAGGCAGGGTAGGAGGTGCACATTATAGACTGCCAGTATCAACCAACTGAATCAGAGATGCATAAGAGCAACAGAGCCTTCAAATGTAACAATTCCCTTTATTAGATGCTAAAGCAGATTACAACCAAATTGTTTCTATTGCCTCTAATGCATTTTCAGTACAGTATAACCTCATAAATCTGGATGCTAAAAGTCCGGAATTATAAAAAATCTGGAACTTCCTCCGCCACTCTGGGACCAGCCGCCACTCCCCACTGGCCTCCCGGATGCGGAGGGGGAAGCTTGCACGCAGTGGCTGCTGCCGCCATTCACCACCCTGTGCCACCGCTCCATGTCCAGCCACTGCTCCAGAGCTAGCTACCGCTATCCCTGCCTCCCTCCCTCCACACCTGCTTTGCGACCAGCCGCCACACCGGTTTCAAAAATCTGGCATTTTCAAATTTCCACCAAGTGCTGAGTTCCAAGCAAGCATGCCAGAATTATGAGGCTGTGCTGTACTTTATTTTGAGTTCCATATTGAAAACTAACATATTTAATTTTATCAGTAGCCATGAACAATGTGGTCTTATACAAGGGTGTTTCAGAAACTAACAGCAATCTCCAAAGACAACTATTTTGTGTGCAATGATCATTTACTAGATCATATTACTTCTCCAGATAATCAGCCGCTTTTCAACACAGGTATTCCAGTGAGCCACAGATTTCTTGATACCATCCTCAAAGAAGCTTTCTGGTTGCTATGACAGCCACTCCCGCACTGTGAGTTGTACCTCTGCATCACTGGCAAATCTGTGCCCACAAAGGGTCTCCATCAACAGTCCAAACAAGTGATAATGACTTGGCAGATGGTCAGAACTGTAGAGCAGACAAGGTTAGATTTCAAAGCCCAGTCCATGCAAAAATCCCAATAGTTGTCAGTGCATTTGGCAGCCGTGCACTGTGATGCTAGAAAAGAACACCTTGCTTGAGCTTTCCATGTCATTTGGTCCAAATAGATGGCTTCAGGTGGTTTTGGAGAACCTGTCAATAAGTGTTGCTGTGACCACGTGCTCCATGAATGGACAAGGAATGGTTCCATGCAATCTCAAAACAGGATGAGCCATACCTGTCCAGAGGATGGCTGAGTGCAGAATTTTCTGGGAAAAGGCAACAATGTGTGTTTCCACTGCATGCTCTGCCTTTTGCTCTCAGGATTATATTGATGGACTGAGGTCTCATTCCCCATGAAAATGTGCAAGAGAAACCCCTCACCTTCATCCCATACATGAAGCTGGGTACACATTTCCACCCATTGCCATTTATGCATATCTGTCAGTTGATTTGTCATTCAGTGAGCCCACATTTTTCAGTAATGTAGGTGATCATGCAAAATGGCAGGAATACTGTCAGCATTTACACCTACTTCTCCCTCTAGTTCAGGATTCCTCATTCACCTGTTCACATGCACAGTGGCATCATCCTTGGCAATTTGTCTTCTGTCACAGTTGTGTTGGAGTTTCCTACCTGCAATTCATCCATTAGGGATGAGTGATCATTTTTTAAACTTCTCTACACACTCACAGACCTTCCATTGAGCCATACAGTTCTCACCATATTGTGCCACAAACCTATGGTGAATTTTACTTGGCAGCACACCAGTCTTTGGTGCACACTTACAGCTGCATGGCCATGGTGTTTATGTGCTCACTAGGATCACAAGTGTGTTGAGTATGAAACAATGGGTGCACTCAACAATGCTGCTATCTGTTCCTCACTACCATGTAGCTTCCCACTTTGTTGCAGACATACAGCGTTGGTATCCATTTGCCATTAGTTTCTGAAACACCCAAATCTCTCAATGCACTTATATCTCACCATAGTAAAAGAATTGTTAACATTGATTCCAGCAGCTATTGAAGAAAACTACATTCTGGGCATATCTACATGAGAAGTTTACGCGGAGTTGACTAATTACTTCTACAGTAAACATCTCAGCGTCTATATGTGCAGGGCAATTAGGCTGGAATAAACTAATCAACCTCCCAGTTGGAATAAATTAAATCAGCTACTGCTTAGTTTTTTACTCCACAGCAGCTCATGTGTGGACAGTGACACAGCTGGCTAAGGCACAAGGGTTCAAATGGCACATGTGGGAGCAATAAACTCCAGAGCAATAAGCTCCAGAGCTTATTGCTTCACATTAATTGCATGTGTAGACATACCCTAAGAGTAGCTAATTCTCTATGTTGATATCTTACACAGTGCATGAGAAGCAAACAAGGAATAATAAAAAAGGATCCTCTGTCAATGTGTCAATGCACACACATATCCAGAAAATAACCATATGATGGAAAATGTTCATACTTGTCTGATAGGAGGCATACAAGCAAATTCTAGTCACCAATAATCTGTACATTAACCTGTTTCACCTAAAATCTGCATGCATATAAACATCTGTTAGTTTATTTTTTACTAACAAAGTATGGGAAACCAAAAGAATCCTCTAGTCTTATATTCATAATCCCAATCATACTTCCTTCACTTTAAAACATAAGATAAGAATTCAAAATACTGAGCCTTCACATACACAGAAGAAAATGTTATCCATATCAGGTCGGTTGATTTTGACCAATTTAGAATGTTATATTTGTAATACGCCTTATATTTGTGAAATATAAGCAACATAGTATAATACCTTAATTTCTAAATCCAACTTTTTCTGTAGCTCTTCAATTTTCCTCTCCAATTCTGTTTTTTGTTCCAACAATGTTTTTATTTCAGCTGAAGAATCAGAAACCTGCAATTAAAACAGACAAGTTTAAGATGAAAATCCAAGATACTGTTTTCTGACTTCCCTTTAAAACCTAATATGAAAACAGACTTATAAATAAACAATAAAATAAATGTAGCAATAAATTCAGTTATGGACCTAACAAGATAGAGTTTGGGCAGTTTTTATACGGTTCAAGACAACCTAATATTTTCAAAGAAACTAGGATGCAACTCTTGTACAACTTCTTACTATTTTTCAAGCTATATTGCTGTTAGCGTAAGTGATATCTCAAAGTAACCAAAAGAGTGTTGTAGTAACCTCAGAATATAACACCAATATATTAAGCAAACAAATTAAGTCACTAATACTTGGGTTCAAATTTTGCTGAGATAACTTTCTGTGTAGACACTAATGGGAGTTGTGTAGACATTTCTAAGGACAGAATTTAGATTTTCTATTTTTAACAAATTATTTGCTTGTGTTTTAAATTTCATTTTACTCCCATGTAATCTAAAATATAATAAATGGTATATAAGTATCCAGTCTTTCAATACTTCTATGAGAACAAAAAGACACTTTTCCACCTTCTACTATTATTAAAAACAGTTGATCTCTTACAAGATAGAAGTAACATTTTTTAATAGACAGATTGGTAAATTGTGTTACTACAATATTGCTTTTAAATAATAACCCATTCAACTACACACACGCACACAAACACCACTCTCCTAACAGATGCATCTGTTCACATAATAATAATTAGAGGATATTCAGCAATCTTTTTAATAGCTAAAAATAGCAACTTTTCCTTAAGTCCAATTATCTTTCAATGTATATGCAATAATAGCAGGAATTATTTTTAAGACTTCATCTCCATCTCCTTTCTCATCTCCTACACAGCCATAGCTTCAGCCACAGCCCCTGGAAAATATGTATGATATGAAAGTACCTGCTAATAGTTTTATACCAATGTGTTATCACAAAGTAATTCCCACACACCAATTCCTAAATTTCTATCTTCCAAATATAAGAACAAGATGCACTTTGGGATGACCACTACACTTACACTTTAAAAAAAAAAAGCATGGCAAAGCTTTCACATAGTGCCAAACCAGCAGAGCACATAAGTGTGTGTTTAATCTTAAGGAGCGGACTATTAAACTAAATTAAGATCTTTACATATTTAAAGTTATACACATGCTTACGTGCTTTGCCAGATTAGATTATAACAGAAATCCAAATTAAATTATTTTGTGTACCTTAACTAACTTTGCTACTGTATGCTTTCCCTCACAACCCGACACTTTTTACAAAACCAATGGCAGTTCTGTATCTGAGCATTTTATAACTAGGAAACAAACAAAAATTATTTAAAATGGCTATTTACCTGTGCATTTCCAGCAGCCCTTGACTTTAAAGTCTGGATTTTCTCAAAAACCAAGTTGACCTTCCTCTTTGTAGCATCATCGTTGTCAGTGCTTCTGAAACAAGCACACAACAGAAATGAGCAATGTAATGAATTACTTGTAGTGGATCCACAGTCTTTACGGCTTTACTGCCTGAACACATGCACACTCACTTTTTGTAGCACCTTAATGGCATATATAGTTCTACAAAAGGAACGTCCAAGACCTTAAGTCTCAGATGCTGTGGTCTGGAATCCTCCATGAACTTGCATGCCACAGGAGCTGTATTCTTTGTCTAAATGGACCCAGAGCCATGATTTTATTTTTAAAGAAAAAAAATTGTATAGCGGGCAAATCCTGATTAGATGGGAATTGGAAAATCCCATACGACCTTATGGGACACTCTGGAGGAACAGAATAATAAAGTGCAGTAATTAAACCCAGTAATTTTAAAATTAATCTCTAGGTTTTTGTGTACAGTCTAAGTTTAGTAGCAGTGCACTTAATTTATAACTTCTTATAGATGAGTAAATCATGCAGCCATGCAATACAAGCTGGTGTTTTATTTAGGTAGCATTCCAAGCAGCAACCAATTCTGCATCATAAGTCAGACTTCTGCAATTTTTTAATCACACAGAACTCTTATTTATAGCAGTTTTAGAAGTTGTATTTAAAATAATTGTATTTTTAACAGGACTCTGCAACTGTATATTGTAATATAATTTGTATTGTATTGTCACATTAAAAAATAAATTTTCCACTGTAATTTACAGGGACTAGTGATCTGCTACCAATTATTTCCTGAGTACAATAATATTCTATGTGTAGTAGTACACAAGAGAGAGAGAGTCATAGACTGCTATAGTAGTAAAGGATCTGAACAACATATAGGACAGGGGTTGACAACACCCCGCACATGTGCCAGAGCGTAGCATGTGACGGTATTTTGCTTAGCACACATACCTCAGGGCAGACAATGGGGAAGGGGCCAAGACTGCACTGCCACAACAAGGCTTGGGCCCCTCACAGCTCCCCTGATGTCTGCCCAGAGGGGGCACGTGAACCCACCACTGGCAACAACAAGTCAGGCTGGGGCTCCACAGACCCCAGTGCAGCTGCTTGCAGTCTCCCTGCTGCCTGCCACAAGCAGCCCAGGGTCCATGGCAGGCAGCAGGGGCCTGCCTAGTGCCTAGAGCCCAGCCTGGCTGTGGCAGGCAACTAGGAAGCTGCAGTGAGTACACGCAGACCTGGGGTGGATGGCAGGGGAAATGCAAAGGGCTCAATCTTTGTTGTGGCAGTGTAGCCCTGACCCATTTCCCACTGTCTGCCCCTAGGTGCATGTGCATTTGCTGTCAGCAACGAGCTGGGCCAGTGCTCCATGGACCTTGCTGCAGCCACTTGCAGCCTCCTGGCTGCCTGCACAGCTAGCCCTCTGGGCAGGCCCCTGCCCCCCACCACAGAGCCTGGGCTGCTCACAGCAGGTGGCAGAGAGGCTACAAGCAGCTGCATGGGGATCTGTGGAGCCCCCAGCCCAGTTTGTTGCTGGTGGTGGGTGAATGTGCACCTCAGGGCAGACAGCGGGGAAAGGGCACAGGCTCTGCTACCACAACAAAGATCAGGCCTGTCATGGCTCCTCCACCATCTGCCCCTGGCACACCATCATCTTCCAAGCAGATGTTGTGGGTGTTTTTGGCACTACCCAAGAATGTTGCTGACCCCTGATAGAGGAAATCTCAAGTATAGACTTAATATGACCAGACAGGCCATGTCTCTCTCTCCCTTCCCCCCAGCAGTAATATAAAACAACAACAACTTAAAGAGTACCATTGCCATTAAAAAAAAATTAATAAACTTTACTAACCCTTCCTTAAGGTAATTGTAAAGGATCTGCTTAGCTGTTTCTTCATTTGTTTGCTGTGCAAGTTCTTGTTGGCCCTTTAATAGATCAGGAGTTGCCTAAAAATACAAGTCTGGATATAAACATGTAGTCTCTTGCAAGGATTTAAAAAGATGTTTGCTTTTGTTCTGAAAGTCTCAATTCTACTCTATTACCAGGAAAGAAGTGTATTATGAGTATGGTCCAAAGTTCAATAAAATCAACAGACATTTTAAGGTTACAGAGGAGACATACAATTCAGCAAAAGGGGAGATACAGCTTCCTTAAAAATAAGCACATTTGGGACTTTCCCTTTATATAATTATTTGTGCTATATTACATTTTGGGCCATGTCACAGCACCATCAAAGGATATATGTTGCTTTTCAGTAGGGA
>NW_005843130.1:260162-272183 GCF_000455745.1 Alligator sinensis | reverse complement strand
TTGCTATCTGCTGTATCCACCACATCCTGGTGGATGCTGCAGCTGCTTGGTCTGCAACTGCTTATTCATCAGATTTACCCCTGCTTATTTCACAGCTCACCTTCCCTGAAAGTTACTCCTCTATCCACCACTTGTGCATGTGCTAGGTAGCAGTACAATGACAACAGGAGACAGAAAAGTGGGAGTGGTAGAAACAGCATGTTGCTGACCAAATTAAGAATCTGGAGCCACCCACTGTGCATGGAAACATGTTCCCAAATTGCAAAAGTCTGTCAATCCCGAATTGGCCTCAGTCAGTCATCTTTGGACCCACAAATAAGACAAAAATCCTCGACTGCAAGGGATTGCTGAAGAAGAAAATATTTGGGCATCATTACCACAATTTTAACAATAATGCTCAAAGGTTAAATCCTTCCCTCAAACAGGCATATGATACTGGTCATTTATATGTGCCTTTTATAATATTAGCTAGTGGAAAAAATGTTCATATTTATAGTTACTGAGCTCAGTCCTACATATTAATCCACTGGCCAAGCTCCTTTTGTACAAAACCGGACTATGATCTAATTAGAAACTGCAGGATTCGACACAGAAAATATGCATTTGATATGGTGTACAATGTGAGTTTCAGTGCAGGTAAATGGAAAGCTAACATGCTACAGACTGAAAATTACCTGTGTACCAGAGGCAGAAGAAAATGTTTTTACTGAAATTTTCTTTGATCCTGCATCAAGGGGAGTTGTAAATCGGTTTGGCAATAGTAGAGTAGAAGCTACTGTTTTATCTTCTTCCTTTTTATTCTGTCCTGGAAGTGTGGATGATCTAATAGTTAAATTCTCTCCAGTCACTTTATTTGGTTTGTGATGCTGCAAAGAACTGAACTGGCTGTTCTGAACATTATTACCACTTGCTTGCAATTTTCCAACAGTTCGAGCAACAGCTTGTACCTCAGTTGAAGAAAA
Organism: Alligator sinensis; assembly: GCF_000455745.1. Lineage (NCBI taxonomy): Eukaryota > Metazoa > Chordata > Crocodylia > Alligatoridae > Alligator > Alligator sinensis. The sequence goes on along the minus strand of NW_005843130.1, from coordinate 271,221 downwards.
CTTTCGGTCTTGAGACAACTGCTTATGAAGACAAACTTTAGATGGTTTTAACAAGTGTTCAGTCGATTTACCCAAGTTTTTACTGTATTCATCAAAGTAATCTGAATTTACCTCCAGGCCTAAAGGCAGGGCACTGTCAACACTTCTTGATCTTTTACGATCATCTGGGTTAATTCTATTCCTTTTTCCTGACCTACCACTTCTCTGAGAACCAATTTTCTTATCAAACTTTTCAATTAACTGATCTACTCCAGGAAGGGACCCAGTGTCAATATCCCGGCCAGTTCCAGGCAAAAATGGGATATACCTTCTGTTTTCATGACGGTTAACATTGTCCGCATAGATAGCATACTCTTGGTCATCAAGTAAAAATCTATACAAGGAATTTGCAGAAGTAGGAGTGGTTGATGAAGATGATGATCTTTGTGACCCATCCAGTGTTGGTCCAGCTGAATCTTGTCTGCGAAAAGGAAGAACATCTGGTCTAGGTTTTCTTGTCTCTTGATGGCCTGCAGGGCTAACATGTGAGGATCCTCCATTAGATAAAAGTGATTCTGACGGATGCTTGTCATCTGAACTACTAATAGTACTGGGGCACTCTGACACTTGCTTATTTTGGTCTTCTACTATTACAGACCTGTTCAAATGTATCACTCTCATATTTGATTTTGTTGACTCCACAAGCTGTGGGCTTGTTTTCTGCAGAGACACCAGTTTAGATGAGGAAACCCAAGGCTTTGTTTCAATCTTACCTTCATCTTTAAAATCTTTAGATTTATTGCACACAGGAGGTGGATAACTACTGAAATTCAAATTATTTTTTTCAGGATCATAGGGCTGCAAAATCTCAGGGTGTTTTTGAAAGTTCAAAAGATTGGAGGACTTTAATGTTCCATCACTAAAATCTGGGATTCCATTCTCTTCTGCATTGCGAATACTCTGCTTCAAGGTTTTAAGTGCACTGTAGTGTGTGTCTTGCGTTTCACGACATTTTGGCTCTTCACTAGTTTTCTCACCCAGTTTGAGAGTAGTACTGTAGATTGGTGCTGATCCATCATCTGTCTGAGATGCAACTTGTTGCCCATTTTCAGATAAAGGAGGATTTTCTGACAAATACCCCATTTCAGTGTTGTTCAGCACTATGTATGGATGACCATCAATTCCTTGGACTCGGATACTGACACCATAAGATCCTGCTTTGGAGTTTTGTGCATTTCTAGCTTTTTGTGCCTCATCACTTGCAAGTTTGAGATGAACTCCACAGTCCTGCTGCATGTGCTTGAAACCAAAGTATGGTTCCATGATTAACAGAGGTTTTCAGCTATGAAAAAGTTAAAAATAAGATTTAATGTCAATTAAAATTTTCATTTGAATTAAAATAAGATTTCACAATACACTTATTAATACTAAATAAGAACATGAGTGTTTATGTAACATTTCCCAACTGTATATCTCAGGGTGCTATATACAGCCAGTGAGAACAGCAATTTAAATTAAAATAAAATGAAGAAAGTGAAAAGGGCTGTAAGAAGTCACAAAGACGTTAGCAGATCAAAACAAAAAACACACCTCTGCTTTTCACCAAGTGTTTTTTGCCCTATACCAAATCACCCCCTCAACTAAAATACTTCTAAATTTCCACCGAACACTTGAAGGTTTGACATTCCAGCTATAAACACAAACAATTCAGAGTCCTTCTACCATTTTGCCAAGTACCATACTGGCAGAGGGATATATTTGTATTATATTGAAGGAGGCTGCTAAAAAATGTATATATAGCAATAGCATTAGTTTACACTGGAAGAAAACCAAGTATCTCAGCTAATTACTCACAATCTGAAGAAATTATCACATCTTGAACGTCACTTTGAACTATTAATATGAAAATCTAAAAGCACCTGTGTAGTACTTAAAACCACTATGACTAAAATACAACTCTGATTACAGTTTACATCTGTCCTTAGCATAAATAAAAGCAACTCTGCTCACTAACTTCATAGCTGCTTTTCTGAAAAAGTTCATTTACCAATATGTACATATCACTGAATTTGGAACTTGCAGATAAAATACTATTTCTATGAACTATAAACAAAAGGGTTCTTTCCATTATCTAAAATACTTTAGGCACTTTTATTTATTATTATGTGGCATGCGGTTAGATGTACCATATTTACTTGAATATAAGATGAGGTCTCCCCCGCCCCCCACCAAAATCAGTATGGGGAAAAAAATCCTGTTGTCTTATATTCACATACCAGCAGACACCTACCCCCACTCCCCTCATCAGATATATTGGCTACCATTAAATTGCTGCTAGAAGCAGCATGTGCTCAGTCGTGGAAACCAACTATGAAGCTGATTGAATACAACCCATGCTGAGCATGGCTACAAAAAACAAAGCCCATATAAGCAATCATATTGATGGGACTCTACCACAAGACTAGGTTAGTGCAACCCATCTGAATAAACTATAGTGCCCATTGTCTGCCATCTCTTTCAGCACCAACACTTTTTCAGGTCATGGTGAACTACTACATCAAATACATTTCAACTTCCTCTTTACTCCCACAGCTGTACAATGCTTCTCTTTCCCATTTCCAATTATTCCTGTTTCCTCACAAGCCCTAGATGTCTGGCAAACATCGCCAAACTCTGTGGCCCCCTCTCTCAGCCTGTCGCATGCAATTAATGTGGCCCAGCCCTCTATGGGGTAGAGACTGAGCAAGCAGCCCTGAGGCTCATGTACATATAAATTCTTGGACGGTTCCAGGACTTGTGACAAGCACCCAGTTCCAGTCACAAGTAGGGGGCTAGTTAGCATGTTGATCCTTTGTGGCAGAGGATCTGGAATAAACACATATACTGAGCAGTGCCGGGCTGCAGGGTCAGTATGACTTGAAACACTGTTGACTCTGCTGGGGCCCAGCTGAATGAACTCTCTGATAAGTCATGAGCTTTTTGGCTCTGGATTAATATCATGCACAGTTTGTACTATGTACAAGTAGGTGCACAAGTGGTGCTCAAAATTGTATTTATGAAGTACCTGTGCTGAAATTTGCAGCAATCAGGGTTAGGACCAGAGCCAAACGCACAACAGTCTCCTGTTTCCTTCAGCAGTTTTGGCCCTTCTCTCTGTCTCCTTCACCCCTCTTAGCGTCACATGCAGCTCACTTCCATATTGTGCTTGGGGAGGGAACAGAGCCTGAGCAGGATCTAACAATAATTGGGTGGGGGGTGGAAGGCTGCAGAGGGAAGAAAGTTGGGGGGGGCAGAGGGTGGGGGGGAACCTATTTTTGCCCCCACACCCTCCCCGGCCACTATTTTCCCTGCTGTAGCAGCGGGAAAAGGGTGAATTCAGGACAAAAAAAACACTCTGATAAATTAAATTCTACACGTGGAAAATTATAACAAATTTACAAATTTTCCATGTATGGAATCTAATTATTGGGGGTCTGTCTAATATACAGGGTCATTGTGTATTCAAGTACATACAATACTTCTGGTACACAAAGGTCACACAGGACAAAGTTTAACAATAAGACAAAGTTTAACAATACAAGACAAAGTCAACAAGTTCCCATCAGCTAATAATAAGAACTTATTGCCAATAGCTCCTCAAGAATCAAAGATTGTCAAACATGAGCAAGTAATGTAATTCAAGTATCTTTTGATTTAACAAAGCATTTATTCTGAATTTTACTAACTTATTTACTGGAAGTTCACACCTATTCTGTACAAACTGGCATATTGCAACCAATATCAGTCCTACAAAAAGAAAGAAGTCATGGAGTAAACAAACTATGACTGTCTTTTTTAGGTAACTCCAGCATTACAAAGAACTTGAACATCTTCATGCTTCCCCTATCCTGCTTTTATCTGCTTGGTTTTCAACATTTGTTTTCAGAAAAGGAAATGCATCACTATTTCCCACAGCTTTGCTACCCTACATCCTGCAAAACCTCTGTGTCACAGTCAAACCTTTGGTTAAAAAAAAAACAAAAACAAAAACCTTTAGATCCACCATCTCATAACCTAACGTGTCATAAATATTGTTCACCTATGACAAAAGGCATTCATCCATGCCTTTGGCCTATTTCCAGAAAAACTTGTCACCGCTGCTTGCTTAACTTTTTAAATTGCAGATTCTCTGTTCAGCAGCAGAAATGGGAAGATACTATGAATATCCCCAAAGCTAAATATTTAATTATCAGCAGCAGCACCAATCTTGCTAACTCCAAGCAATGTATGCCAAAGCTGCTTTGATTTCAGGAAACATCAGCCTGTAAGGGCAATCCCTTAAAGAAGCTTGTACAAACATAAACATGTTGGAGAGAAGTGGCTGATGGTGGCAGGTGGTCAGAAGCAAAGGCTCCAAGCAGTAGCATAACAGAGTTGTCTCCCAGTTACCCCTCTCCTTACTTTATTTATGAATAAAATCTAACCTGTTCCTGAAAGCTAGCTACAGCTCCTGTGCTGATCCCATGAACAATACAGCCTAGAATTAATATGAATCTGCAGTACTAAAATCTGTAAAGAGCAGTTTCTTTTTATTTTATTCTTCACTGTCTCTTAACCAGAAATCCTTACGGTCACCTACAAGAAGGATGCAGACAGCAGTCACAAAACAGACAAAGAATACCATATATGTAAATCTTCCATGAAACGATGAACTGAGGGATGAATTTTAGTCAACACTGCTAAAGTCAAAATGAGAAGAAAGATCCTGGCATAGGGTGAGTGGCACCTGAAAAACTTCACTCTGTTATAAAAAAAATGTGCAACCAGGAGGCCAAGTGTCAGGCAAAGAGTATACAGGATGAGGGCAAGAAGGGAAGGAGAAGGCAGTAGTGTAACTAGGAATGGGCAACACGGGATTCCTTGGAATAAACAAATCTAGCTCCACTGACTCTCAGAACTGCCATCCTATCTCAAAGATCCATAGCATCATCCTAAGCAGGATACTTTCAAGTCTTTGAATATTCCTTAAAGCAACATGCCTATGGCCTCAGCCTCAAATCAATTTATATTTATTAAAGTTTGCAGAAAGCCTAATCCATAGATGCTATGAGGGTAATAGAATATATAAACCAGGACCAAGTGAATGAAAAGGGGGAACCTTGGACATTCCAAGAGAAACATCAAAAGATGTGTCAGGGATACAGGTTGTAGCCATGTTAGTCTACAAGCAAAAGCAATCAGAACTCTCAACAGAGATTATATCTTTTATTAGACCAATGAGATAGTTGCAAAAAAATTCTTTACTTGCATGCTTGCAGGCACATGCACCCTTCCTCAGGCATAGGAAAGTGCAAAGATTGTAAAATTTTTCCCAGGTGGAAATGAAAATTCATATTTTACAGGAAAGTTTTTATCTGAGCCTAATTTGCATAAAATTTACTTTTCCAACCAGGAGATCTTGCACCATCTTTCAGCTCTCCTGTGTAATAGGAATTTTCATTTCCACCTGGGAGAAATTTTACAAGCTTTGTACTCTCCTATGCCTAAGGAAGGGCATGTGCGCCTGAAAGCTTGCAAATAAAGAATTTTTTTTGGATCTAGTTGGTCTAATAAAAGAGGTGTCAGGAATTCACATGGCTAGAAGAGCTGTGAAATAAGGGCAAGGTAAAAACTGAAGCCTTTCATTAACTTTCTATGCTTCAGCAAAGACTGACCCCACAGAAGTTATGAGCTTAGGTTCAGCTTCTCAATGGCACACTTTCTCACCTTATCCAATTCAGCCCCGGTTCCTGCGCTGCTACAAGTTGTCTTTGTCCTAGGACATTGAGAAACTGCTTAATTTAGCAAGTGCTGCTCAATACAGCTTGGTTCCAGCCATGACAAGAGGTCAGTCAATGGTCCAAATGACAAAAACAAATATATGCTCACTGAGCAAATTTTTCCTTGATTAAAATAATATTTGGCAAAACTAGCTATGCATTCTGTCAGGTGCTAACTTCATTTCAATAAAGGGAAGTAAAATAGACAACATGAATTTGACTTCCTAGAGTAGGAAGAGCCATTGAACAATAGGAAAAGCAACAGTGAAAAGGGAAGGCTAAGGGAAAGACAAAAAGCAGGAGGATAAAACAATGGAAGGAAGTGATAAATACACATAAATTCAATTTTCTTGGGTTTCCATTCCATATGTTTCCCAATTATATTTTATCTTCTTTTGTTATTGGATATGATAACATCTTGCATCAACTACACAGCTTCCATGTATTATGAAAGCAGGGATATAATGGCAGGCCTAAAGTAATAGAGACTGATCCTAAAGCACAGAGTCAGGGGAGAGATTCCCATTGATTTTAAGAAACTTTGGGTCAGATCATTAAAGGCAACAATTGTGCTGAATTTTGGTTTGTTAACAAAGAATGTAAGAAAATAGTTAAGTGCGTCACAGGCTGATAATTCACAAAAAGCATGCAATGTATAGGAACCAGATTGCACTAATTCACTTATGGGGTTGGGAACAGAATTACACTACAGGGAATAATGTAATTATGTGCCCATATAATTTTGCGTGTAAAACGTATAACTGTGCATAATCACATAATATTGAGTAATTCCCGGGGCTGGTGAGTGGGAAGGGGAGCTCCTGCCTGCATGGGGGTGTGAGAGGGGTTTGTGGATTTGTGGGTGGATGTGGGTCCCCCTGCCATATGCCCTGCACCCCATGGTAAACAGCTCCCACCATGGGCAGCAGCACCAGCAGGTGGTGGGCCCTCAGGGTGCTCCTGGCCAGGGCACAGCCCCTGGCGGCACATGGTTCTGGTGAATCCCAGTGGCTGCAGCTGGCTCCTGCCTGCAGTGCCACAAGCCTCACATGCTGGCACAGGGCCAGCCCAGTCTGGCCCAAAGGTGTGTGTCAGCAGGCCGGTCCACGCTGGTTCCATGCAGCCCCTGGAATTCGCTGGAGCCACGCACCACTGGGGGGCTCTGCCTGCTGCGGCCAGGAGTGCACCAAAGGCTCAGGGACCGTGCACAGGGGGCACTGTGTGCAGGGGATTCGTGTGCTGGCCAGGAGCTTTGCATAGGGGAGGCATGTGGTGGCAGGGCCTGTGGGGGAAGGGATGTGGCAGGTGGGGGCATGTTCCTCCAGTGCTGTGCTGGAGCAGGGCGTGTGGTAGGGGGACTGTTTACAGGGGGGGCACACTATCCCCACAAACCCCACACACTGCCCCCCACAAACCCCACATTCCCATATCCATACCCCCCTGCACACACACACACACACACACACCTTTACAAGCCCCACACACCCCAACACCTTCACAACCCCCTCCCACACACGCACACAAATCCTACACCCCCACACCCCCCATACAAACAAGTTCCTGCATATATTTCTAAATAAGACTGAAATAATGTTATATTTAGTTTAATTTATAAACAAAATAAAAATTAATTGTGCATAATTTTGAATTTTTCTGAGCATTATTTTATATTTTTCTGTACAATTCCCTGGGGTATACAGAACACAGTTCTCCTGGCTCCAAATCTTGGTTTTTAACTTGTAAGAAGAGCTGTTCAAAATTTGAGATTTCCATTTTATAGAAAACTTCAACATTTCAAAAATTTTGTTCTATGTAAGAACCTAAAACAAATATTTGTAAATATTTCATTAAACAGAATTCTACATCTTGTTCATTTCAATTTTCTTAAAAAAATATTTAATTTAAAATTTCTCCCCAAAATTTAATTTTAAAAAATAAATTTGATTTTGAAATGATATGCTCTTTACTTTTTATGTTATATTATTATGTTTACATTATTGCAAAATATGACAGTAAGCCTGTCACGTTACATTATTTCACTGCACATCTGGGGTACTAAAACACAAATTTAAATTATGTATATATAGAAACAAAAATTCAATTTTTGTCCAAAATGTAGTTATTGAAAAGCGAAAACTCACCATATGAAATGTCTTTAAAACTACATAATGGTGGGTGGGGGGAGGGGAAGAAAGACAGAGAGAGTCAGTTTTGTACAAATGACATTTCCTGCAGAAAACTTGACAAAGAAATTCCATCAAGAACTTTGCACAAACAAAAACTCTGGAGTTACAAAAAGAGCAAAGAAACATTTTAATGGTCTAATGTTAGGTGGCAGTAACATAAACATTTACCATGCCAATACACTAGAACATTACTAGTGGTCTCAAAGCCATGATATAGTTGCATGTGATCTTTTTTATATGGGAGAAATAGAATAAATACACAATTAGCAGGATGTACATATGATATAAGAAAAATGTTAATACACAGGGAACAGCTTCCTTGTTTACTTCACCAAGACAGAGTTTTGCCACTGGTTGCATTAAAAAAAAATGCAAATAAGTAAATCAAGTAGGGGTGCACTGAGGCTGATACCAATAGCCAATATTTAAGGAGGCATATCAGCTGATACCGATCTGATATCCAATACACTGCCTGCAGCAGGAAAGTCTGGTGTTGTAGGAGAAGGGGCATGGGGGTGCAGATCAAGGCCCCGCCATGAGGGAGGGAGGCAGGGGCAAGCACTGCCCAGTTGGGGAGGACAGGCCAGGGACAAAGCTGCAGCTCATCTGGGGGGTGCGGGATAGAGCAGGACTCATCCGGAGGGGCATGGGGGGAGGCGGAGGTGGCTCCTGCTGCCACGCACAGCTCATTCACTGGCTCCCGCTGCTGCTGTCACTCATCCAGGAAGGTACAGGGGGGCGTGCGCCCCAAGATCTGCACAGGGTGGGGTGGGCTGGGGCCAGGTCTGTTCCCCACAGAGCCTGGGCTGGGTGGGGTGGGTCGGGGTGGGGGGTGGCACCACTGAGAGTGGTGGGGTATGAGGGGGGTACAGAGAAATTGCTGCAGCACCCCCTGTAACCCTCTCCCAGCGGTGCCACCCCCCACCCTGCCCAGCCCAGGCTCCTCTGGGAACTGCCCCAGCCCCAGTCCACCCCACGCAGATCTGGGGCCTGTTCCCAGCAGCACCTGAGCCGGGCAGGGCAGGGCAGGGGGCAGCACAGCTGGGAAGGAGCTACAGGGGGTCTGCAGCCACACTAAAATTCCCCGTAAACCCCCCATAGCCCCCTGCTCCCAGTAGCACCGTGCCCTGCCCTGCATCCTAACTAGGCAGCACTTGCCCCTGCCCCAGCTCCAGCCTCTGCCTCCCTCCCTCCCTCACAGCAGGGCCTTTATCTGTCTCCCCATGCCCTTCCCTTCCCCACCGCCCCAAACTTACCAGCTGGAAGCAGCTCTCCATGCTTCAGGCTGTCTCTTCACTGCCTATGTGCTGCACTGCATGGGCACTTATCGGCCCAATTATTAGCCACTTAAGGCCGATATCCGATATAGACAATTTTCTTTATATCGGTACCAATCCGATATCAGACCAATGTATCGGTGCACCACTAGAATCAAGTGTTTGAAACCTTCTATTAACATACTATAAAATTTACACTGAATTTTTAGTCAGTGATTTACAATTACATTGAGATGTTTTTAGCAGTCTTCTAAGAAAAGTTATCACTACTGGCAAAGTAACATGAATAAGAAAAAAGACAACAGGAACCAAAATGAAATTTAAATAAATGATCATGCAAACCAAACAACATTAGACATCTCCTTCAATCAGGCACCAACTGTGGCAACATTTCAGAAAGAATATAAACAAGACATTCAGAGCAATTATGTAGTTTTCAGTGACTATCTTTTATAAAAAAATCAATTTACAAACTGCCAAGTAGATTACAAAGACAATTGAGCAGGAAAATGTAATACTTATCAGCCCCCCACATGAAATACATAAAGCACCTATTCAAATAAAACTTACTGAGTATATATTTTTAACACAAAACTAGACACCTACAAGGCCTTCGTATTCAGTGGAATACAGCTTTTGCTACAGAACTAGATATCACATAGCAAGAATTTTAAAAAATGTTTTAAAGTTTCTCCTTTAAAGGTTACTAGTTCTTACAGTCACAAAGACGACCTTCCAAGTATGAATGGAGTATAAAAAGATGCACTCATGTCTTCCTTAGTTTGAATACAGACTGATAAAATAGTTTATTAAATAAGGAGAGTAAAAAGCTAAAGATAGAAGTTTAAATTACATAATTAATGATTTCTCTACCATTTTTAGTATATGTGGTTATCCCTAAATTACTTCTTAAATGTACACAGGTGCCAGAAGTCCCATTCAACATCTCCCTAAATTTTCCTTTAAAATATTGATGTAATTAATACAAACATCAGACACACCTTGAAAACTGGAAATGTAAGAATGTAAACCCAAGGGATTACTATATTGAATGTATTATTCATTTTCATATTTAAATCATTTATCATAATTTTAATGAACTTGCCACAGAATTTTTAGTCAGCCACAGAACACCAAGGATCTTGCCACAGACCATGTTTAACCAAAGAGTAGCACAACCCTCGTTACAAATTCTGCAGAAGGCATGGTAGATATGCACCATTAGGCTGCGTCCATACAAGCATAGATGTTTGCTTCCCCAGGAACAACTAGCAGCAAGACACCTTGTGCCCCTGCTACTTGTCCCCAAGGAACATCTTCTATCCTGGGTGGTGTAGGGGAGGCTGGAGCTAGCACTGCACTGGTCTCAGCAGCCTTACCTGGGGTTCTGAGGGACTCCTGGGGCTGCAGTACCAGCGATCTTGCCACTCAGAGCCTAGCCAGCAGCTGGAGTGTGGCACTGGCTGAACAGGCTCTGGTTTTGGGCGGCATGCACTCTCCCCGCATGCGCCACTCCACTTTTTTTTTTCATGAGTTTTTTTGACCCCAAAATTTCCTAGGGTCAAAAGAAAAAAAAACCCAAAAAACAGATATCCAGGGGTCTAAAAAAACTGAAGCTTAAAAAAGCGGAGCAGGCAACCAGAGGGCAACCGGAAGCTGGGTCCTCCATGGAGATGCTCTGGTTGCCAGAGCATCTCTATGGTTGGCCCCTCACCCTGGTGCTGAACACACGGCCTGCCAGACAGTGCAGCACCAGGGCTCCAGTGCCATAAGTAAGGGGTCAGGGGGGCTGGAGGAGGGGGAGGGGACTATAGGGGGG